>NC_139997.1:3837926-3864436 GCF_964263955.1 Coregonus lavaretus
GTTCACTGTAGTTATATTAGTGTTCACTATAGTTATATTAGTGTTCACTGTAGTTATATTAGTGTTCACTATAGTTATATTAGTGTTCACTATAGTTATATTACTGTTCACCATAGTTATATTAGTGTTCACTGTACTTATATTAGTGTTCACTATAGTTATATTAGTGTTCACTGTAGTTATATTAGTGTTCACTATAGTTATATTAGTGTTCACTGTAGTTATATTAGTGTTCACTATAGTTATATTAGTGTTCACTGTAGTTATATTAGTGTTCACTATAGTTATATTAGTGTTCACTATAGTTATATTAGTGTTCACTGTAGTTATATTAGTGTTCACTATAGTTATATTAGTGTTCACTGTAGTTATATTAGTGTTCACTATAGTTATATTAGTGTTCACTGTAGTTATATTAGTGTTCACTATAGTTATATTAGTGTTCACTGTAGTTATATTAGTGTTCACTATAGTTATATTAGTGTTCACTATAGTTATATTAGTGTTAACTGTAGTTATATTAGTGTTCACTATAGTTATATTAGTGTTCACTATAGTTATATTAGTGTTCACTCTAGTTATATTAGTGTTCACTGTAGTTATATTAGTGTTCTCTATAGTTATATTAGTGTTCACTATAGTTATATTAGTGTTCACTATAGTTATATTAGTGTTCACTGTAGTTATATTAGTGTCCACTATAGTTATATTAGTGTTCACTGTAGTTATATTAGTGTTCACTATAGTTATATTAGTGTTCACTGTAGTTATATTAGTGTTCACTATAGTTATATTAGTGTTCACTGTAGTTATATTAGTGTTCACTATAGTTATATTAGTGTTCACTATAGTCATATTAGTGTTCACTATAGTTATATTAGTGTTCACTATAATTATATTAGTGTTCACTATAGTTATATTAGTGTTCACTATAGTTATATTAGTGTTCACTGTAGTTATATTAGTGTTCACTATAGTTATATTAGTGTTCACTATAGTTATATTAGTGTTTCACTATAGTTATATTAGTGTTCACTATAGTTATATTAGTTTTCACTATAGTTATATTAGTGTTCACTATAGTTATATTAGTGTTCACTATAGTTATATTAGTGTTCACTGTAGTTATATTAGTGTTCACTATAGTTATATTAGTGTTCATTATAGTTATATTAGTGTTCACTATAGTTATATTAGTGTTCACTGTAGTTATATTAGTGTTCACTGTAGTTATATTAGTGTTCACTATAGTTATATTAGTGTTCACTGTAGTTATACTAGTGTTCACTATAGTTATATTAGTGTTCACTATAGTTATATTAGTGTTCACTATAGTTATATTAGTGTTCACTATAGTTATATTAGTGTTCACTGTAGTTATATTAGTGTTCACTGTAGTTATATTAGTGTTCACTATAGTTATATTAGTGTTCACTATAGTTATATTAGTGTTCACTGTAGTTATATTAGTGTTCACTATAGTTATATTAGTGTTCACTATAGTTATATTAGTGTTCACTATAGTTATATTAGTGTTCACTGTAGTTATATTAGTGTTCACTGTAGTTATATTAGTGTTCACTGTAGTTATATTAGTGTTCACTATAGTTATATTAGTGTTCACTATAGTTATATTAGTGTTCACTATAGTTATATTAGTGTTCACTGTAGTTATATTAGTGTTCACTGTAGTTATATTAGTGTTCACTATAGTTATATTAGTGTTCACTGTAGTTATATTAGTGTTCACTATAGTTATATTAGTGTTCCCTATAGTTATATTAGTGTTCACTATAGTTATATTAGTGTTCACTATAGTTATATTAGTGTTCACTGTAGTTATATTAGTGTTCACTATAGTTATATTAGTGTTCACTATAGTTATATTAGTGTTCACTATAGTTATATTAGTGTTCACTATAGTTATATTAGTGTTCACTGTAGTTATATTAGTGTTCACTATAGTTATATTAGTGTTCACTATAGTTATATTAGTGTTCACTGTAGTTATATTAGTGTTCACTATAGTTATATTAGTGTTCACTATAGTTATATTAGTGTTGACTGTAGTTATATTAGTGTTCACTATAGTTATATTAGTGTTCACTATAGTTATATTAGTGTTCACTATAGTTATATTAGTGTTCACTGTAGTTATATTAGTGTTCACTGTAGTTATATTAGTGTTCACTGTAGTTATATTAGTGTTCACTATAGTTATATTAGTGTTCACTATAGTTATATTAGTGTTCACTATAGTTATATTAGTGTTCACTGTAGTTATATTAGTGTTCACTATAGTTATATTAGTGTTCACTATAGTTATATTAGTGTTCACTATAGTTATATTAGTGTTCACTGTAGTTATATTAGTGTTCACTATAGTTATATTAGTGTTCACTGTAGTTATATTAGTGTTCACTATAGTTATATTAGTGTTCACTATAGTTATATTAGTGTTCACTATAGTTATATTAGTGTTCACTATAGTTATATTAGTGTTCACTGTAGTTATATTAGTGTTCACTATAGATATATATCAGTGTTCACTATAGTTATATTAGTGTTCACTATAGTTATATTAGTGTTCACTGTAGTTATATTAGTGTTCACTATAGTTATATTAGTGTTCACTATAGTTATATTAGTGTTCACTATAGTTATATTAGTGTTCACTGTAGTTATATTAGTGTTCACTATAGTTATATTAGTGTTCACTGTAGTTATATTAGTGTTCACTATAGTTATATTAGTGTTCACTATAGTTATATTAGTGTTCACTATAGTTATATTAGTGTTCACTATAGTTATATTAGTGTTCACTGTAGTTATATTAGTGTTCACTATAGTTATATTAGTGTTCACTATAGTTATATTAGTGTTCACTATAGTTATATTAGTGTTCACTGTAGTTATATTAGTGTTCACTATAGTTATATTAGTGTTCACTATAGTTATATTAGTGTTGACTGTAGTTATATTAGTGTTCACTATAGTTATATTAGTGTTCACTATAGTTATATTAGTGTTCACTATAGTTATATTAGTGTTCACTATAGTTATATTAGTGTTCACTATAGTTATATTAGTGTTCACTGTAGTTATATTAGTGTTCACTATAGTTATATTAGTGTTCACTATAGTTATATTAGTGTTCACTGTAGTTATATTAGTGTTCACTGTAGTTATATTAGTGTTCACTGTAGTTATATTAGTGTTCACTGTAGTTATATTAGTGTTCACTATAGTTATATTAGTGTTCACTGTAGTTATATTAGTGTTCACTATAGTTATATTAGTGTTCACTATAGTTATATTAGTGTTCACTATAGTTATATTAGTGTTCACTATAGTTATATTAGTGTTCACTGTAGTTATATTAGTGTTCACTATAGTTATATTAGTGTTCACTATAGTTATATTAGTGTTCACTGTAGTTATATTAGTGTTCACTGTAGTTATATTAGTGTTCACTATAGTTATATTAGTGTTCACTATAGTTATATTAGTGTTCACTGTAGTTATATTAGTGTTCACTGTAGTTATATTAGTGTTCACTGTAGTTATATTAGTGTTCACTATAGTTATATTAGTGTTCACTATAGTTATATTAGTGTTCACTATAGTTATATTAGTGTTCACTATAGTTATATTAGTGTTCACTATAGTTATATTAGTGTTCACTGTAGTTATATTAGTGTTCACTGTAGTTATATTAGTGTTCACTGTAGTTATATTAGTGTTCACTATAGTTATATTAGTGTTCACTATAGTTATATTAGTGTTCACTATAGTTATATTAGTGTTCACTATAGTTATATTAGTGTTCACTTTAGTTATATTAGTGTTCACTGTACAGTTACAGTACATTCGGAAAGTATTCAGACCCCTTGACCTTTTCCACATTTTATGTTACAGCCTTATTCTAAATATTTGTATTTATTTTTGCAAAAACTGTTTTTTTAGAAATTTCGGGGAGGAAAAACTGAAATATTACATTTACATAAGTATTCAGACCCTTTACTCTGTTCTTTGTTGAAGCACCTTTGGCAGCGATTACAGCCTTGAGTGTTCTTGGGTATGACGCTACAAGCTTGGCACACCTGTATTTGGGGAGTTTCTCCCATTCTTCTCTGCAGATCCTCTCAAGCGCTGTCAGGTTGGATGGGGAGCGTTGCTGCACAGCTATTTTCAGGTCTCTCCAGAGATGTTAGATCGGGTTCAAGTCCGGGCTCTGGCTGGGCCACTCAAGGACATTCAGAGACTTGTCCCGAAGCCACTTCTGTGTTGTCTTGGCTGTGTGCTTAGGGTCGTTGTCCTGTTAGAAGGTGAACCTTCGCCCCAGTCTGAGGTCCTGAGTGCTCTGTAGCAGGTTTTCATCAAGGATCTCTCTGTACTTTTGTTTATGCATGTAAAAATGTATTCATAAGCCCTATTCGGACAGGATTAGTTTTATTGCGGGAAATTGGGTAAAGTAATTATGTGCACGAGCACAAAACACCAGTCCTTATTTTTCATATTTATTTTCAAATTTTAGAAATCTTCCACTTTGAAAGAGTATTTTGTGTAGATCGTTGACAAAAAATGACAATGAAATCCATTTTAGTCCCACCCTGTAACAACAAAATGTGGAAGAAGTCGAGGGCTGCTACAGTAGAAGGCATTGACATTGTCCACATAAATAATAATAATAAAATAATTTATTTCAATTTTTCCAATTTAACTAATCCTCAGACATTTTGATAGCCAGCAGGAAATGAATTGTGCCACGTGATGCAAGCATAACGGCTAGCCTTACATCACGTTAGCGTTTCGTCAGCGCAGTTTTTGATAACTACTCTGGCAGCGCATCACAAAGGCTGACTCCGCCATTTTATCCGTTGACAATCTCTGAAGCAGACTTGAAGCCTGGAACATTTTCTGTGTAAATAAATCCATGTCTGTCCTGCTGTTGCTCCTCAACCTGTACTGTGTATTTATTGTTTAACAAATTAATTATTTTACAGCAAGGTTGCTTTTGAGTAGTCAATGTATTTTGATTCAGATGACAAATAAATTGAACTTTGACCCTTGAACCTTGACCTTCCTCTCTCAGGCCCTGGCTGACCTGGTCCAGACCCACCTGAGGTCAGACGAGCCCTGCTCCCACCAGCTCACCCTGTGCTGCCCACTGTTCACCCCACCTGTGGTGCCACCAAGGCCTTCTTCGCTAATCAGAAATGACCTTCCTTCTGAACCCTGTACTAGGGTTGCAAAATGAAGGTAACTTTCCATAAATACGCTGGTTAACCAGAAATAATGGTTGGAGGATTCCAGTTACTGGAATTTTGGCACCTGTACCCTCTACCCATCTGTTACTACGGGACAGAGCACAAGTTCTAACTAACCAACATTGGAAGAACAAGCAGACTAACTAGAAAATAAGCTGTCGACGCACAGTGACCGTATTGCATTAAAGCTACAAGAGCAGAAGACTTGCACTTATTTTGTTCCCCCGCTGCTGGCTTACATTCCATCCGTTGAATCCCTGCATTCATCCCTCCCTCTATCCTTTCCAAAGAGGAAGATCAAATGGAATCCTCTGAGGGCGTCGTGGCCGTACCCTTTCTCCTTACCTGATCGGATTTCAGCAATTGGATAGGATTATATTTTAGAATTGGGTTTTTCTAAAGTGAAAAATGTGATTCTGATCCTCTGGATAGAGATACGGATTTGGTAATCCAATCTGACCTTTAATCAGGATTTAATGTCATTTTGCGTTTTTCAAAAGTCCAAGGTAGTGATAAGGATAGTTTTGATGCAGAAAATCTGGATAATCTTGATCCAACTGGAAGGGTGGATTTAGAAAGGTGAAAGGCACCACAACCAAGAAATGTCAATGTAACTTACATCTGAAAACCAAAGGTTCATTATGTTAAATTGACTGGAGTATAGGTATGTGGGCAGTTGTTACTGAGAAGTGTCAAATAAATGCATCTTCTTGCTTGTAAGTGATATACAGGCTCTATTATTTTTACTCAAGGAACCTTTATTCACGTAGTTTACTCATCTCTGTTTCCTTATGCCAGTGTAGAAGTAGTACCACAACCTGTCCAGTAGATGGCGAGGCCTGTTCAAAGCACTGAAAATCCTAGATATTGTTTTATCTAGATCAGAATGATCCGATAAGATTTATTTTCGGACCTGGTGCTTGCTTTGAGACCCTCTCTGGAGTCTGGAGGACTGTCCCGGTCATCTACCTCCATCAGTACTGCAGTGTCCCCACCTCCATCCCTGTCTCTCCCCGGCCATCTACCTCCATCAGTACTGCAGTGTCCCCACCTCCATCCCTGTCTCTCCCCGGGCATCTACCTCCATCAGTACTGCAGTGTCCCCACCTCCATCCCTGTCTCTCCCCGGCCATCTACCTCCATCAGTACTGCAGTGTCCCCACCTCCATCCCTGTCTCTCCCCGGCCATCTACCTCCATCAGTACTGCAGTGTCCCCACCTCCATCCCTGTCTCTCCCCGGCCATCTACCTCCATCAGTACTGCAGTGTCCCCACCTCCATCCCTGTCTCTCCCCGGGCATCTACCTCCATCAGTACTGCAGTGTCCCCACCTCCATCCCTGTCTCTCCCCGGTCATCTACCTCCATCAGTACTGCAGTGTCCCCACCTCCATCCCTGCCTCTAACCTCCCTGCTTCAGTTTAGATTACCTCACTCTGCTCTGAACATGCTACCCATTAAAGTCCAACTATGCTCTTCATGTCTTCATCATGGTTTACTCCACCTGAAGCTGTTCATGTCTTCATCATGGTTTACTCCACCTGAGCTCTTCATGTCTTCATCATGGTTTACTCCACCTGAAGCTGTTCATGACTTCATCATGGTTTACTCCACCTGAGCTCTTCATGACTTCATCATGGTTTACTCCACCTGAGCTCTTCATGTCTTCATCATGGTTTACTCCACCTGAGCTCTTCATGTCTTCATCATGGTTTACTCCACCTGAGCTCTTCATGTCTTCATCATGGTTTACTCCACCTGAGCTCTTCATGACTTCATCATGGTTTACTCCACCTGAAGCTGTTCGTGTCTTCATCATGGTTTACTCCACCTGAGCTCTTCATGTCTTCATCATGGTTTACTCCACCTGAACTGTTCATGTCTTCATCATGGTTTACTCCACCTGAGCTCTTCATGTCTTCATCATGGTTTACTCCACCTGAGCTCTTCATGTCTTCATCATGGTTTACTCCACCTGAGCTCTTCATGACTTCATCATGGTTTACTCCACCTGAGCTCTTCATGACTTCATCATGGTTTACTCCACCTGAGCTCTTCATGACTTCATCATGGTTTACTCCACCTGAGCTCTTCATGTCTTCATCATGGTTTACTCCACCTGAGCTGTTCATGACTTCATCATGGTTTACTCCACCTGAGCTCTTCATGACTTCATCATGGTTTACTCCACCTGAGCTCTTCATGACTTCATCATGGTTTACTCCACCTGAGCTCTTCATGACTTCATCATGGTTTACTCCACCTGAGCTCTTCATGACTTCATCATGGTTTACTCCACCTGAAGCTGTTAGCTGTATCTGCTGCTGCTTCTCGAAACATATGGATGGACTCTTAGCGACTAGCAGCAATAGCATGCTTTACCTTTGTCCTCGGTCGGTCCAGCACTCACATAACGTGCCTTTTTACACTGGCTCTTTGAACACTCAATGGATTCAACTTTGTGCTTTATAATTAATTAACCAAAATGTGATACCTACCAGGGTACTGTTCATTAGGGAACACTGAACGTTTTAAAACATTCTGCAACGGGAAAAAGAAAATGAGCATTTCTTATTGGACAGGTTCAGAGTACCTCTCTGCTTCGTGACGTTTTCTTCTGTGACGTGCCTACTGAACACGACCCCAATTCAAATGTATTCAAGAAGTAATCTGTAAATCATGTTGAAGAATCTTGACTTAAGAGTTGAGGTTTGTATTTAGATGTGTGGATACTATAGTGTAGTAAAACATGTGTGTTTGAAGAGATGCCTTGTTATCATTTGGGGGGGGGGGGGTTGTTTAATGTTGATTTTATTCTAATCATAAAACACAAATTGCTCCGCTGTTCAAAATATGTTTTGAATTTTTTATGAAATACAACATTAACAAGTTTTCCTTCAAAAAATAAAATGGACAACATAACAAAAACATTTGTATCATAATTTCATCAAAGCCAACCCAGTTCTCTCCTCCTTCTCCCATCCTATCCTCCTCTCAGCCCCCCAATCCTCTACCCATGGCGTCCCAATCACTTCGACTGCTGTTGATTAAGCCGAGAGAGATTGGCTGTCCAGGACCCAATAACCCCGGAGAGAGAGTTCAGGGCCTGTGCTCTCCTCCCCGAACAAGCAAGGCTGGATGGGGGGGGGGGATGGGCTATTAGAGGAGAGAGGGAGGAGGGGTGGGGAGGGTTTGGGCAAGTGTGAGATTCGGCTCGGCAGCAGGAGCATCCTGGTAATTGAAAAGCTGGGGACGCTGGCGCTCGGCTGGCGCTCTGCTGGCGCTCTCCGCCGTGTGACCTCTAATTGAGAGTCCTCATTGATTTCTTGAGCGTGAGAGAGACAAAGATTGGGGTGGGGGGGAGGAGGGAGGGAGGGAGAGGAGCGTGTGTTGGCTGGTGGGGGGTGGGGGAGGGTGGGGGAGGAAGTGTGTTCAGCAGCAGGGTACTGAGAGGTGAGGAGGAATGAAATGAGAGAATGAGTGTCCAGGCCAGAGTGGATTGACTGAAGGTGTGATTGGAGCAAACGGGTTGGTGGGCCCGGCCGAGTAGAGGAGGAAAGGGAAGGAGGAGAGGAGAGGAGGAAAGGAAAGGAGGGAAGAGGAGAGGAGGAAAGGGAAGGAGTGGAGGAAAGGAGGAGAGGAGAGGAGGAGAGGGAAGGAGGGAAGAGGAGAGGAGGAAAGGGAAGGAGGGAAGAGGAGAGGAGGAAAGGGAAGGAGCGGAGGAGAGGAGAGGAGAGGAGGAAAGGGAAGGAGCGGAGGAGAGGAGGAGATGAGATTAGGAATAATAAGAAGAGGTTCACCCATAATATGTGATTCATTCTTTATGACAGATTGAACGCGTGTCATAACCAGACCTGGGTTCAAATACTACACTGAACAAAAATATAAACGCAACATACAACAATTTCAAAGATTTTACTGAGTTACAGTTCATAGAAGGAAATCAGTCAATTGAAATAAATTAATTAGGCCCTAATCTGGATTTCACATGACTGGGAATACAGATATGAATCTGTTGGTCACAGATACCTTACATTATTTATACAGCAGCATACAAGACATCCTTGGACTAACCTTGTTGTGCTGTGCTCCCTTGAACAGGAAGGTGGCGCGGCAGTCCTTCGTGGGCAAATTTTGTCATCAAAGTCTGGCATTCTCTGGATTTATGGGGCTTTCAAGACAACTGGGAACTCTGAAAAAAAACAAGGTTGAATCATAATGACGTCAGTGATCTTCAGGTCGGAGCTCTAGAAAGAGGCCCGAGTTCCGGATTTACAATTCCAAGTTGGATGACCGTTCAAAACGTATTTTCCCAGTCGGAGCTCGTTTTTTCCCGAGTTCACAGTTGTCTTGAACTCACTGAAGTCTGAGATTTCCCAGTTCCGAGTTTCCAGTTGTTTGAGCGCAGCACAAATCATGCTTCATTGACAGCATGGCCAATGTTGAATGTTTATCATTTTAAACTTGGAAAAGAGCCCTTAATCCCAGATTTGGGACCACACAGCCACTCCACTGAATAGCAGGCTAGTGATTGCTTTGCAATGCTTGGAGTTAGCCACTGATTCCTTCCAAATCACTCATTGTTGAATTTGCAATTTCCAACTTGTTGTGTAATGTTTATGTCCAATGGCTGATGAGCACCGATATGTTTGATCTATAATTTCTCTTCATTATTTATCGTCATATGACAAGAATTAAAAAGGATTTTCCAGTAGATTGTCGACTTGATTCATGATGACTGCTAGCTAAGATTTTGAAAGTATAATAATATGCCATTTAGCAGACGCTTTTATCCAAAGCGACTTACAGTCATGCGTGCATAAATTTTTGTGTATGAGTGGTCCCGGAGATCGAACCCACTACCTTGGCGTTACAAGCGCCGTGCTCTACCAGCTGAGCTACAGAGGATCAGTCCAATCAAAGCTACTGTAGATATAATGTGATTTGACGTAATTTTATCTGTGGCCAATGACCTTGAGCCTTCTTGGATGGGCACTTCTAATGTAACTCTATGGCAGCACCCAAGGGGCTTGAATTTTCGAGCTCTACCCTTAGACTTGGCGGTGACGTAGTGTCCCCATGAGTGACAGAACACTGAGCCAATCACAGCGCAACTAGAGAACATTACCAACCCCTATGCTCTGTATTTTACTGATATGTGACACGTATTAATGCCAAAATAACTTACAAGAAATGTAGCTAAAAATGTGGGGCTCAAAACAGGCTATGCCCCATCTGCCCTGAATGACGGGTCGCCACTGGCTGTCATACACATCGATCCAGAGCATCCCAAACATGCTCAATGGGTGACATGTATGGTGAGTATGCAGTATGCAATGTTGACATCAGCAAACCGCTCGCCCACACGATGCCATACACTCTGTCTGCCATCTGCCCGGTGCAGTTGAAACCAGGATTCATCCGTGAAGAGCACACTTCTCCAGCGTACCAGTGGCCATCGAAGGTGAGCGTTTTCCCACTGAAGTCGGTTACAACGTCGAATTGCATTCGGGTCGAGACCGTGGTGAGGACGACGAGCACGCAGATGAGCTTCTCTGAGACGGTTTCCGACAGTTTATGCAGAAATTCTTCGGTTGTGCAAACCCACAGTTTCATCAGCTGTCCGGGTGGCTGGTCTCAGACGATCCATTAGGTGAAGAAGCCGGATGTGGAGGTCCTGGGCTGGCGTGGTTACACGTGGTCTGCGGTTGTGAGGCTACTTGGATGTACTGCCAAGTTCTCTAAAACAACGGCTTATGGTAGAGAAATTAACATTAAATTCTCTGGCAACAGCTCTGGTGGACATTCCTGCAGTCAGCATGACAACTGTATGCTCCCTCAACTTGAGACATCTGTGGCATTGTGTTGTGTGACAACACTGCATATTTTAGTGGCCTTTTATTGTCCCCAGCACAAGGTGCACCCGTGTAATGATCATGCTGTTTAATCAGCTTCTTGATATGCCACACCTGTCAGGTGGATGGATTATCTTGGCAAAGTAGAGATGCTCACTAACATTGATGTAAAGACATTTCTGCACCAAATTTGAGAGAAATACGCTTTTTGTGTGTATAGAAAATTTCTGGGATCTTTTAAACATGGGACCAACACTTTACATGTTGCGTTTATATTTTTGTTCACTGTATTTAGGGTATTTCAATTACTTTCAAAGACATTTAGATATATTTTATTTGAAAAGACAAGTAGTTGAATATTGGAATGTATTTGGAAATAAACTTGGAAAGTTTTTGAAAATATTCATATACACTGACTCAAATACACTCACATGTACAGTGAGGGAAAAAAGTATTTGATCCCCTGCTGATTTTGTACGTTTGCCCACTGACAAAGACATGATCAGTCTATAATTTTAATGGTAGGTTTATTTGAACAGTGAGAGACAGAATAACAACAAAGAAATCCAGAAAAACGCATGTAAAAAATGTTAGAAATTGATTTGCATTTTAATGAGTATTTGACCCCCTCTCAATCAGTAAGATTTCTGGCTCCCAGGTGTCTTTTACACAGGTAACGAGCTGAGATTAGGGTGGGGATGGGGAGCGTTGCTCCAGAGATGTTTGATCGGGTTCAAGTCCTGGCTCTGGCTGGGCCACTCAAGGACATTCAGAGACTTGTCCCGAAGCCACTCCTGCGTTGTCTTGGCTGTCTGCTTAGGGTCGTTGTCCTGTTAGAAGGTGAACCTTCGCCCCAGTCTGAGCTCCTGAGCGCTCTGGAGCAGGTTTTCATCAAGGATCTCTCTGTACATTGCTCCGTTCATCTTTCCCTCGATCCTGACTAGTCTCCCAGTCCCTGCCGCTGAAAAACATCCACACAGCATGATGCTACCACCACCATGCTTCACCGTAGGGATGGTGCCAGGTTTCCTCCAGACGTGACGCTTGGAATTTAGGCCAAAGTGTTCAATCTTGGTTTCATCAGACCAGAGAATCTTGTTTCTCATGGTCTGAGAATCTTTAGGTGCCTTTTGGCAAACTCCATGCCGGCTGTCATGTGCCTTTTACTGAGGAGTGGCTTCCGTCTGGCCACTCTACCATAAAGGCCTGATTGGTGGAGTGCTGCAGAGATGGTTGTCCTTCTGTAAGGTTCTCCCATCTCCACAGAGGAACTCTGGAGCTCTGTCAGAGTGACCATCAGGTTCTTGGTCACCTCCCTGACCAAGGCCCTTCTACCCCGATTGCTCAGTTTGGCCGGGGGGCCAGCTCTAGGAAGAGTCTTGGTGGTTCCAAACTTCTTCCATTTAAGAATGATGGAGGCCACTGTGTTCTTGGGTACCTTTCGATGCTGCAGAAATTTTTTGGTGCCCTTCCCCAGATCTGTGCCTCGACACAATCCTGTCTCGGAGCTCTACAGAAAATTCCTTCGACCTCATGGCTTGGTTTTTGCTCTGACATGCACTGTCAATTGTGGGACCTTATATAGACAAGTGTGTGCCTTTCCAAATCATGTCCAATCAATTGAATTTACCACATGTGGACTCCAATCAAGTTGTAGACACATCTCAAGGATGATCAATGGAAACAGGATGCACCTGAGCTCAATTTCGAGTCTCATAGCAAAGGGTCTGAATACTTATGTAAATAAGGTATTTCCGTTTTTAATATTTAATGCATTTGCAAAAAAATACATTATGGGGTATTGTGTGTAGATTGATGAGGGGAAAAATTATTTGATCAATTTTAGAATAAGGCTGTAATGTAACAAAATGTGGGAAAAGGGAAGGATTCTGAATACTTTCCAAATACTTTCCGGATGCACTTTATATTACATTAAATTCAATAGGACTTCCATAGTCTCAACATATGCCAGTATCGCTGTTGACTGTCCAGACTTAGGATCTGCTGTAGCCTTGGAAACAATAAGGGGATTGTTCATATAAAGATTTCACAATAGAACAGCCTCCAACTGTGAACAGAGAGCTGCTTCTCTAACAGTTCCAAGTTCTCTTGGGGTTTTCGACTGTGAATAGCGGAGTGAGGTTTGAAGCCTCTCGGTTGCCAGATTGGAGACTGGGTGCGCCACAGGTTCAGAGTCATCACACTGTAGTGGAGGTGGCTGGCAGGGCTAGCATTTGTTCAGTTACTCCGATGGATGTATCGGCATTTAGACATTGATTAAAAGGTGTTATCTATGTTATTTTTAAATAAATGTTTGATGCCGTTATAAAATCTTGCTTATGTCATGTTAATACTAGCAGTATAGACTTCTTTTACATTTCTTATTTTTTCAGTTTAGTTTTATTTAGCATACATTGCGAATACGACAGATGTAGCCTGTTTAATATCATTATAGAATACGACAGATGTAGCCTGTTTAATATCATGATAGAATATGACAGATGTAGCCTGTTTAATATCATTATATAATATGACAGACGTAGCCTATTGAATATCAATATAGAGTTAGCATAAAATGCATCCTCCAATTGCAACGTCTGCCTATCACACATTGTCTCAAGAACATTTCCTGTTTTTAATACCCTCAAACACCAAGTAATTTAACTAGTTTCAAAATAGACGATGGTATCATCACTGTCAATCGTGAATTATAATTCTTCACATTTTACCAGTGAAATATCCAAACTGCGTCTACATGCCAATAATTTGATCTCAATCAGTTTAATGGGAATTTGCGTTTAGATCTTCTTGAATTACTGTTTCTTGAGCAAATTAGACCAGATGGTGTTAACAAACTATATAGCCTTCCTGTATTTTGTTTCAATCGAAGCAGATTATGCCTAGTGGTGCACACTGTTGGGTTTTGGCCACATGATAATTGGTTTTGGACTATTCAGCTAATCATCCTATAATCTCACGAGAAATGAGGTGGTGTTTTTCGGTGTAACAGCAACGTTATACTATGCTATTATATTTGGTTATGTTATGTATAATACTAACTAATCATTGATCCTCCAAGACATTGATTCAGCGTTTTCAGATTTTTGTTTATTTATTTTATTAATATATATATATTTTTAATTCCGATTTTTCAGGGAGTGGTGCCGCAGCACCCGCAGCACCCTTACTTCCCGTAGCTACGAGGTAGGGAGACTTTAAAAACAGGATTGAGTGAAGTAGCAGCAAATATGTTGAACGAGCATGAAGAGCCTCACTAGTTTGATGAAATTACCTTGTATCTTTCAGTCTAATAAGGCTATTTACGTCTGCTAAATGGCATATTATTATTATTATTATTATTATTATTATTATTATTATTATTTACTTACTTTTGTAGCTCTTCATCATAAGCACGTTTTTTGTATGTAGTTAGGCCCAACTGTCCTCTCCAAGTTTAGCTGGAATTAATAGAAATATGATTGGTTGACGATAGTCTTGTGCTGCGCAGAACATCCCATCTAAACAATGATTGGAGAAGTGTTTAACATCACCAGCAGTGGCGACCCTTCATCCACCTGTTTTGAGCCCCACCTGTTTAGCTAAAAAATAAAATAATAATAATAATAAAAAATAACATGTTATTTTGGCATTAATACGTGTCACAGATCAGCTTGCAGAAACGGTCAAAATTTGTGAAAAAAAGTAGTGAGGTTATAAAGCCACATACATTTTTGCTTTCTTGGTTAAGGCAGCTCCAAAATGCAGGTGTTTCAGCCTAGCTCAGTGCTTTCTGTGGTGGTGGGGCAGCCAGCAGAAAATACGGCGAGTAGGGGTTGGTAATGTTCTCTAGTTGCGCTGTGATTGGCTCAGTGTTCTGTCACTCATGGGGACACTACGTCACCGCCAAATCTAAGGGTAGAGCTCGAAAATTCAAGCCCCTTGCGTGCTGCCATAGAGTTACATTAGAAGTGCCCATCCAAGAAGGCTCAAGGTCAGATAAAATGACATCAAATCACGTTATATCTACAGTAGCTCAGTTGGTAGAGCATGGCGCTTGCAACGCCAGGGTTGTGTGTTCGTTTCCCACGGGGGCCCAGTATGAAAATGTATGCACTCACTAACTGTAAGTCGCTCTGGATAAGAGCATCTGCTAAATGACTGAAATTAAATGAAATGTCAACATCAAACTTTCAAAATCTTAGCTAGCAAGCTAGCAATCATCATCATGAATCAAGTCGACAATCTACTGGCAAATCCTTTTCAATGAAGAAGAAATTATAGATAAAATGTATCGGTGCTCATCGGCCATTGGACATAAACATTACACAACAAGTTGGAAATCGCAAATTCAACAATGAGTGGTTTGGAAGGAATCAGTGGCTAACTCCAAGCATTGAAAAGCAATCACTAGCCTGCTATTCAGTGGAGTGGCTGTGTGGTCCAAGTCTGGGTTTAAGGGTCTCTTTTCCAAGTTTAAAGTATAAACATTCAACACCACGGGCCAGAAAAGGTTGGATACATTGGCCATGCTGTCAATCCAGCATGACTTCTGCCGCATTCAAAACAACTGGAAACTCGGTACTGGGAAATCTCAGACAGAGTTCAAGACAACTGGGAACTCTGAAAAAAAACGAGCTCCAACTGGGAAAATATGTTTTGAACGGTCATCCAACTCGGAATTGCAAGGAGGGAACTCGGGCCTCTTTCTAGAGCTCCGACCTGAAGATCACTGACGTCATTATGATTCGACCTTGTTTTTTTCAGAGTTCCCAGTTGTCTTGAAAGCACCACATATCCAGAGAATGCCAGACTTTGATGACAAAAATGTGTCCACGAAGGACCGCCGCGCCACCGTCCTGTTGAAGTGAGCACAGCACAACAAGGTGAGTCCAGAAATGTATTGTATGCTGCTGCATAAATGATGTAATATGCCAGGGAGATATGTATACTGTAGCTAAGTGTATGTTGTGTAGTAAGCTGTTAGCAGCCCATGTGCCTCACCTTCATAATTTACCCTACTGTTCTGACTTGGTGGTGCACATGTAGCCTATAGGCTGTTTTAGAGAAATGTAATCATCGAATATTGTAAGAGCTTTCATTGTCTGCTTATATGGCCCCCTTTATTTATCCCACGGTTCTGACTTGGTGTACAGGGTGAACACTGTAAGAACGGCCCATGTTCTGAATTCTGACGCTGTACATTTCAAAAGTGCTGAACAAAATAGTTGTATTGACTACGTCCGTCCTAGCTCGCTCATTAATGTCTTAACGGAGATTACGGATTGCCTCTTATCCGTTCGTCGTCCCCCTATGTCATAGTTTGTTCATCTCAATTGTCAGTAGAAAACACATTTGTTTAAGCAAGTCATCCATATTAATTAATAATAATATAATAAATAAATATAATATAATTTTTAAATATAATCCTTTTTTTTAAAGGCAGTAAATGAGGCTGAATGAACTGTTAAGCTGCCTAGACAAGGCTCTGCTGATAGCCAGGTGGAGCAGTGGTAAGGTGTTGGGACTGCTGTTGGGACAGCTTTATGGAGGCCCTAACAGTTTGTGGGCACCGTTTGTCACCGTTATCAGTGCAATTAATGTATTGTTTAGTGTTGTGTTGTGGCTTTGCTGGCATGCATCAACATTTCCTTGTTTTTTTGTTTGCCCCACCAAGATTTACATGCTAAAATCACCACTGATCACCAGTAAGCTTAGGCTACCACATCCGTATGATATCAACACAATCTCACACTCAATTCGTGCAAATATGTACAAAAACTATTTCAGCAGATTTCTTGCATTTTTTTGTGTGGCTTAATTCTTGTGGAAAGACACATTTTTGTTTGAGTAAAATACATTTTTTGGGGGTCAAACTTCGGTACAATCTTTTGAGAGTTATTAGAGCAATGTATGACATGCAAAGCTGTCGTCAAGGCAACGGGTGGCTACTTTGAAGAATCTAAAATCTAAAATAAATGTTCATTTGTTTAACACCTTTTTGGTTACTACATGTGTTATTTCATAGTTTTGATGTCTTCACTATTATTCTACAATGTAAAAAATAGTAAAAATAAAGAAAAACCCTTGAATGAGTAGGTGTGTCCAAACTTTTGACTGGTACAAATAAACGTGTTAACAACCGAATATTGTTAATCAACCAGGTTGTCACCGAAATAAATATCATATAATATAATGTTTTTTCTATTTTTTATTAATGCCAATACTGTTTTCTATGCTTGTTTTTTGCCTAATACTTTGGGATACTGGTGCACTTGTAGTCAGACAGGCCCTTTTTTCGTGTAGGCCTACACAATTTTCTTCATAACGCATTTAATACAAGGCTCCACTTTTTTTGTGTATATTACACCACTTCTTTCATAACGAATTTTATACAAGGCTATGTCGAATTTAATGAGGGTTGCCAGATTGAAGAAAAAATACAGAATTGTATTGTTGTTGTGGTATTGATGAAGGTTGTTTGATTGGAGAATGGGGATAAAAAAAATTATGATGGGAAATTATAATACACACCATCATACACACACATAAACACTTACACTCATATACACACATTAACTTTGTTTGTACTCCTGCTATAGTCAACTTTTGGTATATTTGGTATTTTTATACATATTCTGTATTACCACCATTAATAAAATGGGGGAGCTATGTACAAAAAGTGCTGTAATTTCTAAATGGTTCACCCGATATGGATGAAAACAACCTCAAATTAAAGCTAACAGTCTGCACTTTAACCCCATAGTCATTTCAAATCCCCCCCAAAATGTGTCACTGTCCCAATACTTTTGGAGCTCACTGTAAGTACATGCTAATACAAATACAAGATGTGTTTTATATAAGTACATGCTGAGACAATACTATATACAGTGCCTTGCAAAAGTATTAATCCCCCTTGGCATTTTTCCTATTTTGTTGCATTACAACCTGTAATTTAAATCGATTTTTATTTGGATTTCATGTAATGGACATACACAAAATAGTCCAACTTGGTGAAGTGAAATGAAAAAAATAACTTGTTTCAAAAAATTCTAAATAAATAACGTAAAAGTGGTGTGTGCATACAGTGGGGAGAACAAGGATTTGATACACTGCCGATTTTGCAGGTTTTCCTACTTACAAAGCATGTAGAGGTCTGTAATTTTTATCATAGGTACACTTCAACTGTGAGAGACGGAATCTAAAACAAAAATCACATTGTATGATTTCTAAGTAATTAATTTGCATTTTATTGCATGACATACGTATTTGATCACCTACCAACCAGTAAGAATTCCGGCTCTCACAGACCTGTTAGTTTTTCTTTAAGAAGCCCTCCTGTTCTCCCCTCATTACCTGTATTAACTGCACCTGTTTGAACTCGTTACCTGTATAAAAGACACCTGTCCACACACTCAATCAAACAGACTCCAACCTCTCCACAATGGCCAAGACCAGAGAGCTGTGTAAGGACATCAGGGATAAAATTGTAGACCTGCACAAGGCTGGGATGGGCTACAGGACAATAGGCAAGTAGCTTGGTGAGAAGGCAACAACTGTTGGCGCATTTATTAGAAAATGGAAGAAGTTCAAGATGACGGTCAATCACCCTCGGTCTGGGGCTCCATGCAAGATCTCACCTCGTGGGGCATCAATGATCATGAGGAAGGTGAGGGATCAGCCCAGAACTACACGGCAGGACCTTGGTCAATGACCTGAAGAGAGCTGGGACCACAGTCTCAAAGAAAACCATTAGTAACACACTACGCCATCATGGATTAATAATTTCGCAAACCATTGTAATAGTGCCTTTGATGACCACAACTGTTTGTGTCCATCTCACATAGACAACACCCTCATAGAATTAAATAGAACACTAACGTATTACATTATAATGATGTGTATGTATCTATGGAAGGCATCCCCCATAGAAAAAGACAGGAGGCAGAGACCGAATGTGAATGAATCAAAGCGGATTTATTTGATATTAATAGCAGAATATACAACACTACCATTTGATGATAGTGGGAATAAAAAAAAAATAACTAAAACAGGTACCAAGAATAATGGGTTCAGCATGATGCAGACAAAACATTAATACAATGTAAAGCTTTATATCGAAACAGCAAATATAAACAGCACACAAATACACAGCTAAATCATCTGAGATAGAGAAAGGACTGGGACGTTCTGCAAATGTTTTAAAGTGCCCAATACATCAACAACTTCAACAATATTAAAAGCTCCAATGTATGCAGTCGTTGAAACGTACATGTAACATTGATACAGATAGTGTTTTCATCATTACTTTTTAACTTTTTTTTCCTTTTTCTTTTTTTTTTTGTACAGCTAATAATATTGCACAGATGAAAGGCGTAAATGCTATTTTGAAGTCCTACCTGTTTTGTAGGGTAGGGATCATATACCACGGTTTAGAAAGAATCCAGACCCAATATGTATTGTTTTCTCAAATTGAAAAGGGAAACTACTGAAATACATGCAAACAGATATAAGTAGGCGGTTCTTTTCAGTTGTGTAAATATTTCAGAGATTTAAACTGCTTTGGGAAGTTGTGTCATGTTATGTTGAGTAGAGTGAACTTTGCTTTGGCAACACTGTGAACAACTCAGATGAGCAAGAACGTTCCATTCGGGCTGTTCTAGAACACTGGAACAACTCTAGAATTCCAGATGGATGTCCAGTATTTGTAGACACAGCTGAACTGTAACCTTGGAGACTGGCTCCTTATAGATGAACTTAGCCATAATGTATGTTATTTAGGTTATTCTGGTTATTTGGTATTCCAAGTCTTACCTGGTAAAATAAAGGTTAATATTACCCTTGTCAATGCACATTATGCTACAGTATTTATTTGGCTTGTTAATAACACATTAGTTGTTGGTTTACATTAGGGCATATCAAGAGATCCAAGGATTTGAGATCACGGACTCAACCTTCATTTTCCACTAAAGAAATCACTTTACACCAATATTAGGGCAGTAGGACACTCACTACCCGGCAATGAAACATACTTAGAGGACAAAATGTAATCTGTCAGTGTCATAATATCAGATTACAAAGACTTGCTGTGGTCTCAATGACACAGTTAAAGTGATTGTTGTGTGTTTAAAAAGCTGTTGAATTGTTGTTCTATGGTAATCTGGTGATTCAGGTCCAATACGTTCTTGCTATCGCTTTGTTCAAAATGCTTCAATTCAAACACAATTTAAATCATAAGGAAAGAAAGAAAAACGTTGGATTATTTTAAATAGTCTTGTCTTTTCTCTTTGTCTTAAGAAATAAAAACAGAACTGCAACATTTCAGTTGAGTTGAGCATCTCTATTTGAGACATGGATCTGTAAAAATATTTTTTTTAAAGAGGAACAAATTAATACAATCGTTTATCTGAAAAAAGGCTTTTTGGTTTTCAAGTCATGAGGACAAATCAGATGGATAAGACCATTGTGATTTCTTTATTTTGTCTTTACACATAGGGTATGCGGAAACAACATTAACTCTGAATATCTACTTCGTTTGGATCCGAATTGAATTGCTATATATGACTCCAATACAACACCACAGTGTAATACCTGTTCTCCTTTGTGTCCCAACCAATGAAAATACAAATCCATTACTGTAAACAAAAACGCCAACAAAAGGAACAAAGGAATTGATAGAAATCTATAGAAAATGAATACTGTATAATGATACTTTGGGATAGACAGCATATTGGCTTTGTAATGTTAGGAATTAAGCTTTTGCTTAGTTAGAATATTCAACCACTGCCACTCAGGCTAGCCCGATCCCAGATCGGTTTGTGCTGGACAGCCAGCTCCTATGGTGGTTGTCACAAACAGACCTGGAACCAGGCTACTCAGCCAACTCATGTGAGGTCATCCTTTACTTGCTCTAGTTCCTGGTATCATCAGATTGTAACACCACCATGCCTTTGGTCTGAACACACTGCTCTCTAGTACCCTTTTCACACTATCATGCCGTCCTGAACAACCAGCCAGGGCAGTACAGCTCGGCTCAGTTCGGTTCGGCTCAGTTGTGTGAAAAGGCTTGTAAGACCCTTACTGAGCCACTGGATGTTACGTTCCATCAAGCATAGACATAGATAGAGAGAGAATCCGACTGCGGAGAGAGATTGAGAAGTACTCTGAATAGTCATTGTTCGATATTCTCATTTTTTACTGAATAAATTGAGTGATTTGATTAATCAAGGTTATTAATAAAGCCGGAGGGTTTGGGCCTGTTGTGTTTTTCATCAGACTTTCCTCTGACCTCTAACCCCTGCGGTCATCAGACTGTCTGACCTTTCACCTCTGACCTCTGAGGTAGGCTAGTGACCTTGATGTTGTTCTCTTTATGTGGTGTTTTTATTTTTTTATTACTCATTTGTGTTATTTTCATCAGACACAGGTTGGGAGCTGCTGTCGAATAATAGGGTTTTATTTGTCAGTTATCTAAGTGGAAGTTAAAACAGAGGCATAGATTGTCTGGCACAGTACCTTCTGTGACATCATGAAGTTGAGGCTTTTCTGTAACATCGTTTGAAAGATTATTCTTCGACTGAGTTTTTAGGTGTGTTGCTGTTGTTGGTCAACTACTACATGGTTTGTGCACTGACGCTGCCAAATTCATCGACGTGTAAGTTACTATATGTGGTTACGTTAAGAGTTGTGGACTTCTGTCTCAAATAGGCCTCAAAACAGGTTTTTAACTAATTCTGTTTACCTCGTCTGTCACACTTGCAGTATGTTAACAGTTATAACATTCTACTCTGAATACGGACCCTTCAAATGATTAACTTATTAACCTGAGGGTCCACTATGAGTGGGGTCCAATATATATACAACTGAGCCACGCTCTCAGAAACCACATGTAGAAACTAAGTCCATAGAGTGGTACAGATTCTAAACTTAAAAGGCCATAAAGTCACAATGTATTACACTGCTAGCTAACTGTAAATATACTCATGCATAAAATCTGGTCTATATCACTGTTGTTTGGCAGTGGCTAATTGCAATGCTACACTTCAACACAGAAGTATAGGTCATAAGACAAAGAAGGAATGCGTGAAAATTAACAAAATGGTGGTCTTAAACTATAACAGAATAATCGTTTTTTTGTTGTTTTTTTTTGTAACATGTAAACTGTGGGCTCATTCTGCAACTATTCCCAATCCAGAAAGCCAAGTGAATATAACCGGAGCCCCTCCAACAACAAAAATAGAAAACAGAAATATAGAAACCCCAAACCACAAAAGATGAGAAAAATTGTCACATTAACAAGAGAGCATAAGACAAGCATTTGTTTTTGGTAAGCGCACCTCTTCAACTATTACAAAAATTACAACTTAAAATGTATAAAGCTTTTTTTTTTTGTATGTCTCGTACAGTCACAGTTACCAAAAGAAGAGCAAGTGAATAATTTATTACATACGCTAGAATAACATTACCCTAAGCACTAGTATCTATGAGGTATATCTGAGAACATTAAGGAGAGCACGGTCTGCGCTGTTGACATGCCACCATTATTATATTTTCATTTAAAGCTTTGTAACCATTTGGAGAAGGATGATAGAAAAAGAGCCGAGGAAACATAGATTTGGAAATCCTTTGGTATTATTTATCTTAGTTTGTTTGCTTAGTGATTGCATTGCAAAGCACCACAGAGCCGGACCAACACATTGTCTACTAGTCAACATGCTGTCTGGCTAGGCGCTGAGCACCCCAGAGACCCACCAACACACAGTCCATTAGTCAACATGCTGTCCGGCTAGACGCTGAGGTATTCACAGGAATAAAAAGTAAAGAGAGATGTCTAGACTTCGCTTTGGTTCAAGCAAGGCACTCTTCCCATGGCCCCATGGTTATCTCATACTTTGCAACAAAAGCGCTCTCTACGTCTTTGTTAAAGCAGCCCCATTGGAAAAGTAACATAGCTGGCTGAATATGTAAGGTATAAGTAAGGGATAATCAACGAGGGCCTAACGTTATGCGTTCAATGGAAAATAATAAACTACGTGGAAGGTGTTCCACGACGCGTTAATGGAGTGGAACTGACCTTCCACAGAGTTGCATTATTTTCCAGAGAACGAATAGAGCCCGGAGTTGATTATCCCTTTTATACAAAGCTAGAAATGTGTTCATTTATCGGTAGAAATGTGTTCAACATCCACTGAAGTAGCTAGCAAGTTTACTAGCTAGCTACAGTAGTTGCCGTGGTAACCACACAGACTTGCTAGTTTAGCTAACCAAACCCATCAGTCCTAGCTTGCTGTTATGAAAATATAATTCAACAATGCCAATAATGTTTTAAATTCGACTTTTGCTTTCAAAAGCATCTCAAACGTATAACATGTACAAATGAACTTCATATCCATTGAATTATACCGTGCATTATAGGGAAATAATATGATAGGTTTAAATGCCTACGTTATAGGCCTTTATACCATGGCATTGTTGATTCCTAGTTTCTGATTGGCTTGAAGGGCATTTGTACATGTTCTACGTTTGAGATGCTTTTGAAAGCAAAAGTCGAATTTATAAACATTATTGGCATTGTTGAATTCGATTAAGTAACATAGGGTTATATACCTATCATATCAGCTAATAGAGAGAAAATCAACTGAGCTCAGTATTATAATATCTTTCCATGAGTCCCATATCAACTGTTGCCACACTCATCTCTCAAGTCTATTTGCATAATTTGATTTTATCTTGTAATGTATGCTAAATCGTATAGGCTACACATAGATGAGCATGGCAACACTTGATGAAGTCGTGTCTTTTCATAAATGACAATGGTCCCAAGTTCCAACAGATTCAACATGATTTTTCTCTCTCTCATTTCAACTCCATATTACCTTTCCAAACAGGAGCTGGGGCATGATTTGTAGAAGTTCCAAGGAGTACACTACTAATTTAATTATTACAGGTGTTCTGTTTTGTCAAACCCTTAATGAGTCAGGGTTACATCATGGTATATATGTTTCAGAGGCCCTTCACCAGTGCCTTTGGTTTCTTTGTGTTGAGGTTTCTTTGGTTTGGTTTAAATCACAACGTTTCACTGAAGCAATAGGCAGGGAAGAGGATTGTGGCTTTGGAATTCCACTTACAGTATATTTTCATTGCTTTTTTTTGTATTCATTGCTTTATTTATGATTGTTGGGATTGATACTTGGGGATTGAGGTAAGCATTTCAAATGTATGGACTGCAGCCTTCTCTTCACAGGCAATAGAAAAAATATAGCTAATATAATTTAATAATTTGATAAGATGGACACAGTGTTTTTTGGCTAATTATTCTGACTTCTGTGGTTGTAGATTCCGATACAGAAAAGTTTTTCCTGACACTGCTTGTTTGGTCCTTACATTTAAAACATCAAGGAAAAAAGTAAATCCCTAGAAGTCTGGGAATTATATTTTTTATAGTGTGTTCTTTATGTGGAGTAGCTTAGATGTATTTTGTCCATCAAAGTAACCAGCCCTTAGGCTGCCTCAATGCTTTAGTGCAAAACGGTGTCGTTTTGGTTTGGGGGTTTTGTCACAACAACTCAATGTGTGGTTTGGACACATGTGTACTGTGATCTGGTGAAGGGCTTTCTGAAACACATAGCATTGATCATACATCCCCTAGACCCACTCTCACCTTCCCTAACCACAACACACACCCTCACCTTTCCCCCTTACACCTGTTATTGTATGGGGAGGAGAAGGCATGCGTTGGAGAGAGCAAGAGAAAAGAGGAGAGAGGGGAGGAGAAAGAGAGAGAGTGATAATATTAAAATGAAAGCATGGGCCCAAGCGCAGACCGTACTAGAGAAAACAGATCTTTGGTATCTTTGGTTTCATCAACACGATTAAAATTACAAATGGAAAGGTCAGTGAGGTAGCCTCTTTGGTTCTCACTATAGAAATAGTTTTTTTTTTTTTACACACACAAGTCAGTCTTGGAAGCAGCTAGTTTAAGGGAATCCTCTGTTTTCCTTCTAACAAGTGAAACAACGAACAACTTCTCAGCGTTCCAGTTATCTTTGGTGAGTCTGTCTGTCTCAATCAATGTGTGGCCCTGTCCTATCATTGGTGAGTCTGTCTGTCTCAATCAACGTGTGACCCTGTCCTATCAGAGGCACAAACATCAGTCTGAAATTCATTGCTTGTCCATCATGGTAAGCAGAATAATGCAAAGATCTCACAAATAAAACTAATTAATTCATTAATAATAAATCACAGAAGAAAAACCGATGCAGTGCTCATTCATTATCTTTTCATCAAAATATTGATTCATTATCTTTTCATGAACAGATTGATTCATTATCTTTTCATGAACAGATTGATTCATTATCTTTTCATGAACAGATTGATTCATTATCTTTTCATCAACAGATTGTTTTCATCAGAAAGAAGAAAGTAAATGAAAAATCAATGTAGGAAAGCGATTTAACTAAATGAGTTATAATAATATAGTGGCAACATTCATCATTCCAACTACCCTGACATTACTACATTCTGAAAACATTCTTCTGTCATTATTAACTAAACAATTAAAACACATACTCTGTTGCTCTTTAAAGTAACGCTAACTAAAAATAAATTAACGGCGTAGGACGTAAGCACTGCATCTTTGATGCTCTAACATTCTTAAATACCCATACATATTAATCCAAACAATTACATCTAATTAAATAACATTAAATAATTAAGTAAAAAACCTCAAAAAAATAATTAAGTAAAACACCTCAAAAATAAATTATAGTTTGACAAGCGTCATCAAAAGAAAACAGGATCAGGATCATGGGTAATCATGGGTTCCACAGGAGATTTGGCAATATAAATTAATTCTCAATTAATTAAAACAAATATAAATTACATACAAAAAACGACATGTATTGCAAAAACCTAGGAAAGACAACTTAATTGTACATTAGGCATTGGCAAACGAACATAAGCACTAAAGACAAGCAATGAAAACCTCTTTGGATTTTGGTTTCATACCCATGGTTGGCACATGTTCCTCAAGACCAGACTGCAGTTGAGTATGGAAGTGGACTCCACCAGGCTCTGAGCCTCAAGACCAGGGCTAGGACCAGACCAGGAGGGCTAGAACCAGACCAGGAGGGCTAGGACCAGACCAGGAGGGCTAGAACCAGACCAGGAGGGCTAGGACCGTGGCGGAGCATCTTTGGACTAGAAGCCTTACAAAGAGACAACTAGGAAAGGATAAAGCTATTTGACCGACATTTGAGCAGTTTCTCTCAACAGGTTGAACTACTGTTCTGTTTCTATTTTTGGTTTGGCTTATTGTGAACGTGTGGAGTAGTAGTGTTTGTACAGGATGTGCCTACGAGCACCCACTCCCTCTGTCCCCTACTGTACCC
>NC_139997.1:3869636-4034636 GCF_964263955.1 Coregonus lavaretus
TATTATATAACCATTATTCTGTATATAATACATTATTTTCTTTAGGAATGTAGTGAAGTAAAAGTAAAAGTTGTCAAAAATATAAATAGTAAAGTGAAGTACAGATACCCCAAAATACTACTTAAGTAGTACTTTAAAGTATTTTTTACTTAAGTACTTTACACCACTGTATAACCATGATTATATAACCATTATTCTGTATTCAACCATTATTTTGTATAAAACAATGATTATATAACCAAGGCTATTTAGTCTGCCAATTAGAATGCAGTGATTGACAGAGTCGAAAGCCTTGGCCAGGTCGATGAAGACGGCTGCACAGTACTGTCTATTATCGATCGCGGTTATAATATCGTTTAGTACCTTGAGCGTGGCTGAGGTGCACCCATGACCAGCTCGGAAACCAGATTGCATAGCGGAGAAGATACGGTGGGATTCGATCTGTTTGTTAACTTTCAAATACTTTCGAAAGGCAGGGCAGGATGGATATAGGTCTGTAACAGTTTGGATCTAGAGTGTCACCCCCTTTGAAGAGGGGGATGACCGCGGCAGCTTTCCAATCTCTGGGGATCTCAGATGATATGAAAGAGAGGTTGAACAGGCTAGTAATAGGGGTTACTCTGTATATAACCATTATTCTGTATCTAACCATTATTATGTATATAACCATTATTCAGTATATACCCATTCTTGTGTATATAACCATTATTCTGTATTTAACCATTATTCAGTATATAACCATTATTCAGTATATAACCATTATTCTGTATATAACCATTATTCTGTATATAACCATGAGTATATAACCATTATTCTGTATATACCCATTATTCTGTATATAACCATTATTATATAACCATTATTCTGTATATAACCACTATTCTGTATCTAACCATTATTCTGTATATAACCATTATTGTATAACCATTATTCAATATATAAACATTATTCTGTATATAACCATTATTCTGTATATAACCATTATTATATAACCATTATTCTGTATATAACTATTATTAAGTATACAACCATTATTCTGTATATAACCATTATTATATGCCCATTGTTCTGTATAGAACCATTATTCTGTATATAACCATTATTAAGTATATAGACATTACCTTGTATATAACCATTATTATATAACCATTATTCAGTATGTAACCATTATTCAGTATATACCCCTTATTCTGTATATACCGATTATTCTGTATATAACCATTATTATGTAACCATTATTCAGTATATAACCATTATTCAGTATGTAACCATTACCTTGTATATAACCATTATTATATCACCATTATTCAGTATGTAACCATTATTCAGTATATAACGATTATTCTGTATATAACCATTATTCTGTAACCATTATTCAGTATATACACATTATTCAGTATATAACTATTATTCTGTATATAAACATTATTCTGTATATAACCATTATTCTGTATATATCCATTATTCTGTATATAACCATTATTCTGTATATAAACATTATTCAGTATATAACCATTATTCTGTATATAACCATTCTTTTGTATATAACCATTATTCTGTATATACCCATTATCACCCCACTTTGGTATTTTGTTGCCTTACAACCTATAATTAAAATGGATTTTTGGGGGGGTTGTATCATTTGATTTACACAACATGCCTACCACTTTGAATATGCAAAATATTTTCTTTTGTGAAACAAACAAGAAATAACACAAAAAACAGAACTTGAGCGTGCATAACTCTTGACCCCCTCAAAGTCAATACTTTGTAGAGCCACCTTTTGCAGCAATTACAGCTGCATGTCTCTTGGGGTATGTCTCTATAAGCTTGGCACATCTAGCCACAGGGAGTTTTGCCCATTCTTCAATGCAAAACTGCTCCAGCTCCTTCAAGTTGGATGGGTTCCGCTGGTGTACAGCAAACTTTAAGTCATACTACGTATTTTCAATTGGATTGAGGTCTGGGCTTTGACTAGGCCAATCCAAGACATTTAAATGTTTCCCCTTAAACCACTCAAGTGTTGCTTTAGCAGTATGCTTAGGGTCATTGTCCTGCTGGAAGTTGAACCTCCGTCCCAGTCTCAAATCTCTGGAAGACTGAAACAGATTTCCCTCAAGAATTTTCCTGTATTTAGCGCCATCCATCATTCCTTCAATTCTGACCAGTTTCCCAGTCCCTGCCGATGAAAAACATCCCCACAGCATGATGCTGCCACCACCATGCTTCACTGGATGGTGTTCTCAGGGTGATGAGAGGTGTTGGGTTTGCGCCAGACATAGTGTTTTCCTTGATGGCCAAAAAGCTTAATTTTAGTCTCATCTGACCAGAGTACCTTCTTCCATATATTTGGGGAGTCTCCCACATGCCTTTTGGCGAACACCAAATGTGTTTGCTTATTTCTTTCTTTAAGCAATGCCTTTTTTTCTGGCCACTCTTCCGTAAAGCCCAGCTCTGTGGAGTGTATGGCTTAAAGTGGTCCTATGGACAGATACTCCAATCTCCGCTGTGGAGCTTTGCAGCTCCTTCAGGGTTATCTTTGGTCTCTTTGTTGCCAGGGAATGGGCGGCCCTCTCTTGGCAGGTTTGTTGTGGTGCCATATTCTTTAGATTTTTTAATAATGGATTTAATGGTGCTCCGTGGGATGTTCAAAGTTTCTGATATTTTTTTATAACCCAACCCTGATCTGTACTTCTCCACAACTTTGTCCCTGACCTGTTTGGGGAGCTCCTTGGTCTTCATGGTGCCGCTTGCTTGGTGGTGCCCATTGCTTAGTGGTGTTGCAGACTCTGGGGCCTTTCAGAACAGGTGTATATTTATTGAGATCATGTGACAGATCATGTGACAATTAGATTGCACACAGGTGGACTTTATTTAACAAATTATGTGACTTCTGAAGGTAATTGGTTGCACTAGATCTTATTTAGGGGCTTCATAGCAAAGGGGGTGAATACATATGCATGCATCACTTTTCCGTTATTTATTCTTTATAATTTTTGGAAACAAGTTATTTTTTTCATTTCACTTCACCAATGTGGATTATTTTGTATGTAAGTATGTCCATTACATAAAATCAAAATCAAAATCCATTTAAATTACAGGTTGTAATGCAACAAAATAGGAAAAACACCATGGGGGATGAATACTTTTGCAAGGCACTGTATACCCATTATTCAGTGTATACCCATTATTCTGTATAAACCCATTATTCTGTATATAACCATTATATACCCATTAGTCTGTATATACCCATTATTCTGTATATAACCAGTATTCAGTATAACCATTATTCTGTATATAACCATTATTCAGTGTACACCCATTATTCTAAATAACCATTATTCTGTATATAACCATTATATACCCATTAGTCTGTATATACCCATTAGTCTGTATATAACCAGTATTCAGTATAACCATTATTCAGTATATAACCGTTATTCAGTATATACACATTATTCAGTATATAACCACTATTCTGTATATAACCATTATTATATAACCCTTATTCTGTATATAACCATTATTCTGTATACAAACATTATTCAGTATATAACCATTATTATATACCCATTATTCTGTATATACCCATTATTCTGTATATAACCATTATTCTGTATATACCCATTATTCTGTATATAACCATTATTGTATAACCATTATTCAGTATATAGCCATTATTCTGTATATAACCATTATTCTGTATACAAACATTATTCAGTATATAACCATTATTATATACCCATTATTCTGTATATAACCATTATTCAGTATATACCCATTATTTTGTATATAACCATTATTCTGTATATAACCATTATTATATAACCATTATTAGGTATATAACCATTATCCAGTATATAACCATTATTCTGAATATAACCATTATTCTGAATATAACCATTATTCAGTATATAACCATTATTCAGTATATAACCATTATTGGGTATATAACCATTATTCAGTATATACCCATTATTCTGTGTATAATATAAACTACTAGTGGAGACAGACATGGATTGAGACCCTGTACGTGTCTGGAGCTGTTTCCCTGACACTCAGCACAGGCCTGGATTTAAGGTTTGAGTTGATTATCTCCCTGAATTAAGTATGCACAACTGAGACCCAGGGAGATCAATAAGAACTCAATTGAGTACAAAACTATTATGTAAGGGGAACTATCCAAGAGAGCAGGTTGTAAATAAGCACTGGGTCTATCCCGGCATCTCCTCTCCTCCTCTCCTTCTATCCCCCCCTCCTGCTCACCTCCTCTCCCCCTATCCTCCTCTCCTCCTATCACCCTCTCCTCCTCTCCTCCTATCCCCCTCTCCTCCTTTCCTCTCTCCTCCTATCTCCCTCTCCTCCTCTCCTCCTCTCCTCCTATCCTCCTCTCCTCCTATCCCCTACTCCTCCTCTCCTCCTATCCCCCTCTCCTACTCTCCTCCTATCCCCCTCTCCTCCTCTCCTCCTATCCCCCTCTCCCCCTCTCCTCCTCTCCTCCTATCCCCCTCTCCTCCTTTCCTCCTCTCCTCCTCTCCTCCTTTCCTCCTCTCCTCCTCTCCTCCTTTCCCCCTCTCCTCCTATCCCCCTCTCCTCCTCTCCTCCTACACCCCTCTCCTCCTATCCCCCTCTCCCCCTCTCCTCCTTTCCTCCTTTCCTCCTCTCCTCCTCTCCTCCTTTCCCCCTCTCCTCCTATCCCCCTCTCCTCCTCTCCTCCTACACCCCTCTCCTCCTATCCCCCTCTCCCCCTCTCCTCCTCTCCTCCTCTCCCCCTATCCCCCTCTCCTCCTATCCCCCTCTCCTCCTCTCCCCCTCTCCCCCTCTCCTCCTAACCCCCTCTCCCCCTCTCCTCCTATACCCCTCTCCTCCTATCCCCCTCTCCTCCTCTCCTCCTATCCCCCTCTCCTCCTATCCCCCTCTCCTCCTCTCCTCCTATCCCCCTCTCCTCCTCTCCCCCTCTCCCCCTCTCCTCCTCTCCTCCTACACCCCTCTCCTCCTATCCCCCTATCCCCCTCTCCTCCTCTCCTCCTACACCCCTCTCCTCCTCTCCTCCTATCCCCCTCTCCTCCTTTCCTCCTCTCCTCCTATCCCCCTCTCCTCCTACACCCCTCTCCTCCTATCCCCCTCTCCTCCTCTCCTCCTACACCCCTCTCCTCCTATCCCCCTATCCCCCTCTCCTCCTCTCCCCCTATCCCCCTCTCCCCCTCTCCTCCTATCCCCCTCTCCTCCTCTCCTCCTATCCCCCTCTCCCCCTCTCCTCCTTTCCTCCTCTCCCCCTCTCCTCCTACACCCCTCTCCTCCTATCCCCCTCTCCTCCTCTCCTCCTACACCCCTCTCCTCCTCTCCTCCTATCCCCCTCTCCTCCTTTCCTCCTCTCCTCCTATCCACCTCTCCTCCTCTCCTCCTACACCCCTCTCCTCCTATCCCCCTCTCCTCCTCTCCTCCTACACCCCTCTCCTCCTCTCCTCCTATCCCCCTCTCTTCCTTTCCTCCTCTCCTCCTATCCCCCTCTCCTCCTCTCCTCCTACACCCCTCTCCTCCTCTCCTCCTATCCCCCTCTCCTCCTTTCCTCCTCTCCTCCTATCCCCCTCTCCTCCTCTCCTCCTACACCCCTCTCCTCCTATCCCCCTCTCCTCCTCTCCTCCTACACCCCTCTCCTCCTATCCCCCTCTCCTCCTCTCCCCCTATCCCCCTCTCCTCCTCTCCTCCTATCCCCCTCTCCTCCTTTCCTCCTACACCCCTCTCCTCCTATCCCCCTCTCCTCCTCTCCTCCTATCCCCCTCTCCTCCTCTCCTCCTACACCCCTCTCCTCCTATCCCCCTCTCCTCCTCTCCTCCTACACCCCTCTCCTCCTATCCCCCTCTCCTCCTATCCCCCTATCTCCCTCTCCCCCTCTCCTCCTCTCCCCCTATCCCCCTCTCCTCCTCTCCCCCTCTCCTCCTACACCCCTCTCCCCCTATCCCCCTCTCCTCCTCTCCCCCTCTCCTCCTACACCCCTCTCCTCCTATCCCCCTCTCCTCCTCTCCTCCTACACCCCTCTCCTCCTATCCCCCTCTCCTCCTCTCCTCCTATCCCCCTCTCCTCCTCTCCTCCTACACCCCTCTCCTCCTATCCCCCTCTCCTCCTCTCCTCCTACACCCCTCTCCTCCTATCCCCCTCTCCTCCTATCCCCCTATCTCCCTCTCCCCCTCTCCTCCTCTCCCCCTATCCCCCTCTCCTCCTCTCCCCCTCTCCTCCTACACCCCTCTCCTCCTATCCCCCTCTCCTCCTCTCCTCCTATCTCCCTCTCCCCCTCTCCTCCTCTCCCCCTAACCCCCTCTCCCCCTCTCCTCCTCTCCTCCTATCCCCCTCTCCTCCTACCCCCCTCTCCCCCTCTCCTCCTCTCCTCCTATCCCCCTCTCCTCCTCTCCTCCTCTCCCCCTATCCTCCTCTCCTCCTATCCCCCTCTCCTACCATCATGGCTCCTATCCTCTGATCCTTATGGCCAACACAGAGGGAGATGGAGAGGGCCCAGGGCCTTTCTAGAATAAAAACAGGGCTGTTTTGCTACTTTTTCTCTTCTGTAAGGAATGTGTTAAATTCTCCCCTTTTTGAGAAAAGTAACAGCCTAAAAAGAGGACATTGACAATATGGCATTGCTACACCTATTTGCTGCCATTAAATGATCATGTAGGTTACACTCATATCTGTGCATGGTAATATTTCTGAAACACTCTTTCTCTAATAGAAAACTGGTCAGGGTATTGCAGATGGTACGGCAACATCGGACTATTCAGAATGCTGCGGCGCTGTCCATGGTGCTGAAACATGGGATAAAGCCTATTCTTCCTGTGCTGTAGGCCCTATATACAATACATCTTATACTGAACAGAAATATAAACGCAACATGTAAAGTGATGGTCCCATGAGGTGGAATAAAATATCCCAGAAGTTTTCCATACGCATCAAAAAGCTTATTTCTCTCAAATGTTGTGCACACATTTCTTTACATCCCTGTTAGTGAGCATTTCTCCTTTGTCAAGATTAGCCATCCACCTGACAGGTGTGGCATATCAAGAAGCTTATTAAGCAGCATGATCATTACACAGGTGCACCTTGTGCTGGGGACAATAAAAGGCCACTAAAGTTTTGTCACACAACACAATGCCACAGATGCCTCATGTTTTGAGGGAGCGTGCAATTGGCATGCTGACTGCAGGAATGTCCACCAGAGCTGTTGCCAGATAATTGAATGTTAATTGCTCTACCATAAGCCGCCTCCAACGTCATTTTAGAGAATTTGGCAGCATGTCCAACCGGCCTCACAACTGCAGACCATGTCATATAACCATGCCAGCCTAGGACCTCCACATCCGGATTCTTCACCTGCGGGATTGTCTGAGACCAGCCACCCGGACAGCTGATGAAATTGAGGAGTATTTATTTCTCTAATAAAGCCCTTTTGTGGGGAGAAACTCATTCTGATTGGCTGGGCCTTGCTCCCCAGTGGGTGGGCCTGTGCCCTCCCAGGCCCACCCATGGCTGTGCCCCTGCCCAGACATGTGAAATCCATAGATTAGAGCCTAATGAATTTATTTCAATTAACTGATTTCCTTATATAAAATCGTTGACATTGTTGCATGTTGCATTTATATTTTTGTTCAGTATAGTTAAATCGAACATATAGCTTATACCTAGCTTTAGGCATTAATATACCGCTCACACGGTGGCTAAATGATGAAGGCCTACTGAATATACAGCTAGTAAACAGCAGGCTACTATATGGATATATAAGGTTGACTTAATAGGCCTATTAGAAATTGTCATTTTACACCGTTCATAGTAGAAACCATTCGTATGTCGATGCTTTGAGACAGACACCACCAGAGCCTATAGCCCAGAGGGCTCTGTCTTTCTATCTGTCTGTCTGTCTGTCTCTCTCTCTCTCTCACACCCATCACTCTTGCGGTGAAATGTGAAACTAAAATCGATTCCACCAGCAGGTGGCAGTATTCACTGATTATTCTCTCAGACAGACACCACTGATATGCTTGTAATTGCAACAGGGGGTTTCTTCTCGCTAACTAGGACTAGTCCCAGTGCATCATTAAAACAGACAAAACCATATGGGTAATGATGATGGATTATTTCACAATCATTACAACGTCAATCGGAGACGTTTCACAATAACACAATTTAGGGTAGGCTATCCTATCTCAGTTATTAGGTAAAATATGTGGTCCTCTGTAGCTCATCTGGTAGAGCACGACGCTTGTAATGCCATGGTAGTGGGTTCGATCCCCGGGACCACCCATACACAAAAATGTATGCACGCATGACTGTAAGTCGCTTTGGATAAAAGCGTCTGCTAAATGGCATATTATTATTAAATAAATGTAGACCTACTGAAAATATAATAAAAACCAGAACATTTCCAGACTACATTATTATTTGCACGGCCGGATATAGAAACGGAGATCTCTATAGTGCATAAAAACAATGAAGCTTGTTGCAGTGGTTGTTGCCTTTAATTGCTGTATTCGATCTCCATTTTGTTTTGGTGCAGAAATGTATAATTTACATTGATAATAATAATAATAAAATAATAAACTTGATAAAGGGGTCCATAACATGACAACATGGAATAGGCCTACTATGGAGCTTCAAACATTTCAATCCCTTTTAACAAAGGCTATTCACCCTGTGGCCGCAACATGCCGACATTATAATGAATTTATAGGCTAACACAAAAAATGGGAGACTATTGGTGGTTGATAACAATTAATTGGTGACTATTCTAAGTATCTCATCAAACAAATCCCAATTAAAATTTCATGACCATAAATTATGTTACATACAGTAAATTATGTTACTAAAATGCTATTGCTAGGTTTACTTCAGATTACTGATAAAACGAAAAATCTAAAAGGCTTAACCATAAAACAAAAGGCTTCCTGATAACCACAAAACAAAAGGCTTCCTGATAACCACAAAACAAAAGGCTTCCTGATAACCACAAAACAAAAGGCTTCCTGATAACCACAAAACAAAAGGCTTCCTGATAACCATAAATAAAAGGCTTCCTGATAGCCACAAAACAAAAGGCTCCTGATAACCATAAAACAAAAGGCTTCCTGATAACCACAAAACAAAAGGCTTCCTGATAACCATAAAACAAAAGGCTTCCTGATAACCACAAAACAAAAGGCTTCCTGATAGCCACAAAACAAAAGGCTCCTGATAACCACAAAACAAAAAGGCTCCTGATAACCATAAAACAAAAGGCTTCCTGATAACCACAAAACAAAAGGCTCCTGATAACCACAAAACAAAAAGGCTCCTGATAACCACAAAACAAAAAGGCTTCCTGATAACCATAAACAAAAGGCTCCTGATAACCATAAAACAAAAGGCTTCCTGATAACCATAAACAAACATCAAGGCCAACACCTTCATGTGATGATGAAATTATCTCTTATAATTTTCTATTATCCTTAGACTACAGTCGCCAAAAAAAACCCCAAAGCAATTGCTAACCCAGGACACATAAAAACGTCAGGCCCGTGTAAAAGGAGCAATCTCCTCTGCAATGAAAGTCTACGATCCAGTGATTCAATCAAGGTTGTTTCCACATAGGATAGGTTACAGTAGTATCAAACACACAATTATATTATTCAGAGAAGGGTTTACCGTTTCCAAAGGAGAGGGAAAGGAGGAGTTTAACGTTGTGGTTTTCTTTAAGGGTAGATTCCATCAATGGATCGATGAGGTAAGGCTTCCCTCGCTCTTTCAACAGAGTGGATAACAGCCCTTCTTGCCCATTTTCGACACAAGTAGCCTATATCAGGATGTGATGCGTTTCTAACGCGACACTGCTGAAGAATAGGGAGATCCTCATCCGCCTGGGGAAAATGTTGGAAAGCATCTAGCCGGCGCAGACCTGTCGGTTTTGTCATGTTTTGAGGTTCTTCTTGTAGCTTTTTAGTCAAACCTGAGTTTGTTTCATTATTTTTCTACCAGTATTTCATATCAATGTTGTGCACGATAGGCTACATGTAATGAGAATAGAATGGTGAGTGTCATGTCTTGGGATCTGGCTCGGTTATTGGGGCTCTGGTATTAATATCCAATTGGCCCAAGAGAAAACTACTGTAAAGGCAAATAAGGACTCGATGCTCATTATATTTCTATAAGTGAAAATCCTCTACTATATATTTAAGTATGCATATATTTTCTGATTCATATGACATATAAAGATCTATGTTGGGCCTCCAGCAAAACAAAATGGGCTACATATCTCTTATTAAATTACAGGACTTGATCCGCTCTATATCAAATACATGATTGGAAACAAATGTAATTGTAATATCAACTTTAACTTTTGACATGATCATCTTATAAACGTTGGCCTAGAGAATGATATAGAGAACCAGCAAGAAAAGCTAACCATATCAGTAACAGCCAATCAGATAGTAAATCCACACTGCATATCACTACGTAAATGTTGATGTGAAAATAATGCAGCCCAAACACCGTCTTGGTGATGTAAGCTACATTTATAATAGCCTTCCCCATTCAAACCAAACATTGAGAGATATTATAAGGTATTGTAATTTGTTAGATATTAATATAGTACCTATATAATAGACATTATCATAAAGCAGAAAAGAGGGCAAACCCTCATCATCACATCAATGGCAAACTTATCAATTATTCCTTTTTCCTTAATTAAATGTTCATTAAGTGACCCAAAATGATCAACCTAACTAACAAGGCCTGACTCTTTTATCCCTCACCTTGTCAGGTCAACCCAAATCTATCCAGATATTATCCAGATATTACATAAATAATTAGTCACATCTCATTTATAAACAGCATGGAACAAAGTGTCATAGTATTATGTTGTAGTAATGTTGGGTTACGGGAGAAAATTCCAAACAGGTAACAGGAAAAAACAAGCATTATCACAACGGAGCAGAATTAGACAACTGTCATGAGCCTCTCACTCCACCGGGTTACCACCTTAATTTTCTTCCACTCTGCTCACCACTCTCTCTACTCAGCCTAACTAGCTCCACCTGTCCCTGCTCTGCTCTGCTCTAATTACTCTGCCAGCTGCGCTGCATTACCCACTACCTCTCCCAGTATTTAAGGCCCTGTCTTTCAGCTCTCCGGTGTCAGATCGTCTGCAAAGCTCACACCCGGAACCTGTTTGCTCGCGCGTCTGGCTCACCCTGGTTTTGTGACCCCGGACCTGCCTGATTTTTGGATACTCTTCTGCCCCAGGAGATCCAGACCTGCTTCTGCCATTACGACTCCTGACTACTCTTCAATCCCGGTAACTCTGACCAGCCTTCTGCCTTGCTACTACGTATTTTGGATTTCCCTTGAACTGTACTGCTGCCTTGTTTCATTCCGCCCTGTTGTGTCTGTGTCTCCCCCCCCCAGGACTTCTGGACCACCCACCACCGGCTTCATAGGACGCATCGCTGCCACTGGGGGGGGCACAGACCCAGCACATTGGACGGGATCCCTGTTACCCCTGGAGCCTTCATTCACTCCCTACTTCCCTTTTCCCTTAAGTTTTAATAAACTTTCTGGTGTGACGCAATTGTGGTCCTCTGGTCGTCTGTCTGAACCGTGACAGTACGATCTGACCATTATGGACTCAGCGCACACTTTCCCCGACATGGAAACCGATGAGCATGAGCAGCAGTTCCAGCAGCAGCAACAACAACTCGCCATGATCATTCAACTCCTCACCAACCTTACCCCAGCCAGTCTGCCCACCAGCCCTGCCCCCGAGTTACCTGCCCCGGTCATTGCAGCCGCTGCTCCGGAACCCAAGATTGGAAACCCCGAGCGGTTCAACGGCGATTCAACCCAGGTCCGGCCATTCCTGACTAGCTGCCGACTTCAGTTCTCCTTGCAGCCAAGGACCTTCGCCACGGAGGGGGCTAAAGTTGGGTATGCCATCACTCACCTGACGGGCCGAGCTCGACTCTGGGGAACAGCAGAGTTCGAACGTCAAACCCCCGCATGTGCAACCTTCGACCTGTTTGCTGAGGAGATGCTGAAGGTGTTTGACCTGGATTCACCAACCGCAGAGGCGTCTCGTGAACTGTTCAGTATTCGACAAGGCAGACGTACAGTCGCAGACCATTCCATCGACTTCCGAACCCTGGCTAGACGAAGTTCTTGGAACACACCATCGTTGGTGGACGCGTTCTTCCATAGTTTGGCTGACTATATCAAGGACGAGTTGGTCTCCCATGAACTGCCTTCCACTCTTGATGAAGCCATCGCACTGACTGTCAGGATCGACAGAAGGATACAGACCCGTCGTCGTGAGAGGGGGCGCCAAGGTCCACCTACTACCGGCATTCGGAGAGATCCGACTGGGCTCCTGTCATCTACTGCCACTCACCCAGGTCAGCTTGATCAGTCTGAGCCTATGGAGATTGGGCGAGCCTCTCTCACTCCTGCAGAGCGCCAGCGCCGCTTCACCTCAAACCTCTGCCTCTATTGTGGAGGTGATGGACATCGTGTGGTAACCTGCCCTTTAAAGGGCCGAAGCTCACCGGGCATAGGGGGAGTCCGGTTGAGTTCAATGACCATCCAGTCCTCCGACCGCAAACCCCTGCTGCAAGTTCACCTCCGCCTCTCTGACTCAACTCACACCCTGGCTGCTCTGGTGGATTCTGGCGCCGAAGCCAACATAATGGACATCAAGCTGGCACGCCAACTGGGACTGGAGAACCTCCGTTTGACACCTCCTATTCCTGCCCGGGCACTGGACGGACACTTACTCGGATCGGTCACTCATGTCACGGCCCCGGTCTCAATGGGTCTGTCCGGAAACCATCAAGAAACTATCCAGTTTCACCTGCTCCCCTCTCCAGGCCAACCCCTCATCCTGGGTTACCCATGGCTCCGCCGGCACAACCCTCAGCTCGACTGGGTGACCGGGGTGATCAGGGAGTGGGGAGAGGACTGCCACCGAACCTGCCTGCTTGCTGCCGCACTACCCCCTCGGCCAGTACCTACTAACTCCGCTCCTGACCCCTCCAATGTCCCAGAATGCTACCATGGTCTCAGAGAGGTGTTTAACAAAGCAAGAGCCACATCTCTGCCCCCTCACCGACCGTACGACTGTGCTATCGACCTCCTCCCTGGAACAGCCCCTCCAAAGGGTCGTCTTTATTCGTTGTCTGCTCCTGAAAGAAAGTCCATGGAGGACTACATCAATGGCTCTCTGTCCGCAGGATTAATCCGTTCATCTTCATCTCCTGCTGGTGCTGGCTTCTTCTTTGTGGGGAAGAAGGACGGATCTCTTCGCCCCTGCATCGACTACAGGGGACTCAACGACATCACAGTGAAAAACCGTTACCCTCTGCCTCTGCTCACCTCTGCTTTTGAGTTGCTCCAGGGAGCCACTGTTTTTACCAAGTTGGATCTCAGAAACGCTTACCACCTAGTGCGGATCCGGGAGGGAGATGAATGGAAAACCGCATTCAATACACCAACAGGCCACTACGAGTATCTGGTTATGCCTTTTGGCCTCACCAATGCTCCTGCTGTGTTCCAGGCTCTAGTGAATGATGTACTGCGGGACATGTTAAACAAGTTTGTCTTCGTTTACCTGGATGACATCTTAATCTACTCCAGAAACCTGTCTGAACACACCCGCCATGTCCAGCAAGTCCTTCATCGTCTTCTGGAGAATTCCCTCTACGCCAAGGCAGAGAAATGTGAGTTTCACGTCAAGACAGTGGCCTTCCTGGGGTACATAGTGGCAGAGGGAAGTATCCAAATGGATCCTGCCAAAGTATCAGCAGTCACTTCATGGCCAGTTCCGGAGAACAGAAAGAAGCTGCAACAGTTTCTGGGGTTTGCTAACTTCTATAGAAAGTTTATCCGGAACTACAGTACCGTTGCTGCCCCTCTCACTGCTCTAACCAGCACCAAGCAACCCTTCACCTGGACCCCAGCAGCCGACAAAGCCTTCAGTACCCTCAAGGTGAGGTTCACCTCCGCTCCCATCCTCCAGATGCCTGATGTGGACCGGCAATTCATTGTGGAGGTGGACGCCTCGGATGTGGGAGTTGGTGCTGTGATTTCTCAGTGGGCTGCGGAGGATAGGAAGCTCCATCCCTGTGCCTTTTTCTCACGTCGGTTGTCCCCCTCTGAGTGCAATTACGACATAGGGAACCGTGAGCTGCTGGCTGTGAAGCTTGCCTTGGAGGAGTGGCGTCACTGGCTGGAGGGGTCCACCATTCCATTTCTCGTTTGGACCGATCATAAGAACTTGGAGTACATCCGCACGGCCAAACGGTTGAACTCCAGGCAGTCCCGCTGGGCCCTGTTCTTCACCAGGTTTAATTTCACTCTGTCATACCGGCCTGGATCACGCAACACCAAGCCAGACGCCCTCTCCCGTCAATTCCAGAAGGATGACACCCCCTCCAAGGACCCTGTGTCGATTCTGCCAAGTCCCTGCATCGTTGCAGCTCTGACCTGGGCTGTTGAGGAACAGGTGCTGGAGGCTCTCCGTAACCAGCCAGGTCCCAGCACTTGCCCAGCTGACCGACTTTTTGTCCCCGAAGACCTGAGGTCCCAGGTCGTTCAGTGGGGACATGACTCCCGCCTAGCTTGTCACCCTGGCTCCACCCGCACTTACAACCTGCTCGCCCAGAGGTTCTGGTGGCCCTCTCTGAGAAAGGATGTACGGGAATTCGTCCAAGCCTGCCCCATCTGCAACCAACACAAGTCGTCCTGCCAGCCCCCAGCCGGATTGCTGCAGCCCCTGCCTGTGCCCAGACGTCCCTGGTCTCACATCGCCCTTGACTTTGTCACGGGGCTGCCCCCTTCAAGTGGCATGACCGTCATTCTCACCATAGTTGACCGTTTCAGCAAGATGGCACACTTCATTCCCCTCCCCAAGCTCCCAACCGCCAAGGAGACCGCCCAGGTGGTCCTGGAACACGTCTTCCGGATCCACGGACTGCCAAAGGATGTAGTTTCTGACCGTGGTCCACAATTCTCCTCCGCTTTTTGGAAGGAGTTCTGTCACCTGCTGGGAGCCACAGTCAGTCTGACTTCCGGATTCCATCCCCAATCCAATGGGCAGTCAGAGCGGGCTAATCAGGAGCTCGAGAAGGCACTGCGATGCATGACTTCACGCAACCCCCACTCCTGGTCGCAGCAATTGACATGGGTGGAGTACGCACACAATTCTCTGACCTGCTCTGCCATCGGTATGTCCCCTTTCCAATGTGTTTATGGATACCAGCCTCCTCTATTTGCCAGCCAGGAAGAGGAGGTTACTTGCCCATCTGCACTTGCTTTTGCCCGTCGATGTCGCCGCACCTGGTCACAAGCCCGAGCCACACTCCTCAGATCCGTTGCCAGCTACACTACCGGGGCCAACCGTCGGAGAATTCCTGCTCCCACCTACCATGTTGGTCAAAGGGTGTGGTTGTCATCGAAGAACCTGCCACTCAGGGTGGAGTCGCAGAAGCTGGCACCTCGGTTCATTGGCCCATTCCCTATCATAAGAGTGATTAGCCCAACTGCTGTCCGGCTCCAACTGCCTAATTCCCTGAGGGTGCACCCCACTTTCCATGTGTCTAAGATTAAGCCCATCCATGAGAGTCCGCTGGTCCCTGCTGCGCCTTGTCCTCCTCCTCCACGGCTCGTCGATGGTGGTCTGGTTTACACCGTCCGCCGCCTGCTTCGGTCCAGACGGAGGGGTAGGGGTCTCCAGTACCTCATTGACTGGGAGGGCTATGGACCTGAGGAAAGGACCTGGGTGCCAGCTAGTCGGATTGTGGATAGGACTCTCATCACCGCTTTCCACCAACGGCATCCTGATCAACCTGCAATCCGTAGGGGCCGCCCCAGAGGGGTCCCTAACCGTCCTGCCCGCTCGGCTTCCTGTCCTGTGCCTGATCCTGTCTCGGGACCTGTCCCATCTCCCGACCACGGCCCTCCGGCTTCCTCCGAGGATGAGGACGTTCACTCGGACCGTTCGGAGGAGTTCTAGCCCTCCTCCGGCTCCCCTCCTCCCGCCCGGCGTGGTGTTGCTCTTGGGACTTCTGGGGCCGTCCCTTGGGGGGGGGGTTCTGTCATGAGCCTCTCACTCCACCGGGTTACCACCTTAATTTTCTTCCACTCTGCTCACCACTCTCTCTACTCAGCCTAACTAGCTCCACCTGTCCCTGCTCTGCTCTGCTCTAATTACTCTGCCAGCTGCGCTGCATTACCCACTACCTCTCCCAGTATTTAAGGCCCTGTCTTTCAGCTCTCCGGTGTCAGATCGTCTGCAAAGCTCACACCCGGAACCTGTTTGCTCGCGCTTCTGGCTCACCCTGGTTTTGTGACCCCGGACCTGCCTGATTTTTGGATACTCTTCTGCCCCAGGAGATCCAGACCTGCTTCTGCCATTACGACTCCTGACTACTCTTCAATCCCGGTAACTCTGACCAGCCTTCTGCCTTGCTACTACGTATTTTGGATTTCCCTTGAACTGTACTGCTGCCTTGTTTCATTCCGCCCTGTTGTGTCTGTGTCTCTCCCCCCCCAGGACTTCTGGACCACCCACCACCGGCTTCATAGGACGCATCGCTGCCACTGGGGGGGGCACAGACCCAGCACATTGGACGGGATCCCTGTTACCCCTGGAGCCTTCATTCACTCCCTACTTCCCTTTTCCCTTAAGTTTTAATAAACTTTCTGGTGTGACACAATTGTGGTCCTCTGGTCGTCTGTCTGAACCGTGACAGACAACATGTTTTAGAGCCTGAAATTATATACTGTAGTGTAAACCACATGTTTTAGAGCCTGAAATTACATACTGTAGTGTAAACCACATGTTTTAGAGCCTGACATTACATACTGTAGTGTAAACCACATGTTTTAGAGCCTGAAGTTACATACTGTAGTGTAAACCACATGTTTTAGAGCCTGAAATTACATACTGTACTATAGTGTAAACTATATGTTTTAGAACCTGACATTACATAATGTAGGGTAAACCACATGTTTTAGAGCCTGAAATTACATACTGTAGTGTAAACCACATGCTTTAGAGCCTGAAATTACATACTGTACTATAGTGTAAACTATATGTTTTAGAACCTGACATTACATAATGTAGGGTAAACCACATGTTTTAGAGCCTGAAATTACATAGTGTAGTGTAAACCACATGTTTTAGAGCCTGAAATTACATACTGTAGTGTAAACCACATGTTTTAGAGCCTGAAATTACATACTGTAGTGTAAACCACATGTTTTAGAGACTGAAATTACATACTGTACTATAGTGTAAACTATATGTTTTAGAACCTGACATTACATAATGTATGGTAAACCACATGTTTTAGAGCCTGAAATTACATACTGTAGTGAAACCACATGTTTTAGAGCCTGAAATTACATACTGTAGTGTAAACCACATGTTTTAGAGCCTGACATCACATACTGTACTGTAGTGTAAACCACATGTTTTAGAGTCTGACAACACATACTGTAGTGTAGTGTAAACAACCTGTTTTAGAGTCTGAAAACACATACTGTAGTGTAAACATGTTTTAGAGCCTGATATTACATACAGTAGTGTAAACCATATGTTTTAGATCCTGACATTATATACTGTAGTGTAAACCACATGGTTTAGAGCCTGACATAACATACTGTAGTGTAAACCACACATTTTAGAGCCTGACATTACATACTGTAGTGTAAACCACATATTTTAGAGCCTAACATTACATACTGTAGTGTAAACCACATGGTTTAGATTCTGACATAACATACTTTAGTGTAAACCACATGTTTTAGAGCCTGAAATTACATACTGTAGTGTAAACCACATGTTTTAGAGCCTGACATTACATACTGTAGTGTAAACCACATGTTTTAGAGCCTGAAGTTACATACTGTAGTGTAAACCACATGTTTTAGAGCCTGAAATTACATACTGTACTATAGTGTAAACTATATGTTTTAGAACCTGACATTACATAATGTAGGGTAAACCACATGTTTTAGAGCCTGAAATTACATACTGTAGTGTAAACCACATGTTTTAGAGCCTGAAATTACATACTGTAGTGTAAACCACATGCTTTAGAGCCTGAAATTACATACTGTACTATAGTGTAAACTATATGTTTTAGAACCTGACATTACATAATGTAGGGTATACCACATGTTTTAGAGCCTGAAATTACATAGTGTAGTGTAAACCACATGTTTTAGAGCCTGAAATTACATACTGTAGTGTAAACCACATGTTTTAGAGCCTGAAATTACATACTGTAGTGTAAACCACATGTTTTAGAGACTGAAATTACATACTGTACTATAGTGTAAACTATATGTTTTAGAACCTGACATTACATAATGTATGGTAAACCACATGTTTTAGAGCCTGAAATTACATACTGTAGTGAAACCACATGTTTTAGAGCCTGAAATTACATACTGTAGTGTAAACCACATGTTTTAGAGCCTGACATCACATACTGTACTGTAGTGTAAACCACATGTTTTAGAGTCTGACAACACATACTGTAGTGTAGTGTAAACAACCTGTTTTAGAGTCTGAAAACACATACTGTAGTGTAAACATGTTTTAGAGCCTGATATTACATACAGTAGTGTAAACCATATGTTTTAGATCCTGACATTATATACTGTAGTGTAAACCACATGGTTTAGAGCCTGACATAACATACTGTAGTGTAAACCACACATTTTAGAGCCTGACATTACATACTGTAGTGTAAACCACATATTTTAGAGCCTAACATTACATACTGTAGTGTAAACCACATGGTTTAGATTCTGACATAACATACTTTAGTGTAAACCACATGTTTTAGAGCCTGATATTACATACTATACTGTAGTGTAAACCACATGTATTAGATCCTGACATTACACAATGTACTGTAGTGTAAACCACATGTTTTAGAGCCTAACATTACATACTCTACTGTAGTGTAAACCACATGTTTTAGAGCCTGATATTACATACTGTAGTGTAGTGTAAACCACAAGGTTTAGAGCCGGACATAACATACTGTAGTCTAAAACACGTTTTAGAGCCTGACATTACATACTGTAGTGTAAACCACATATTTTAGAGCCTGACATAACATACTGTAGTGTAGTGTAAACCACATGTTTTAGAGCCTGACATCCCATACTGTACTATAGTATCAACTAAATGTTTTAGGGCTTGATATTACATAATGTAATATAGTATAAACTACATGTATTAGGGCCTGACATTACATACTGTACTGTAGTGTAAACCACATGTTTTAGATCCTGACATTACACAATGTACTGTAGTGTAAACCACATGTTTTAGAGCCTAACATTACATACTCTACTGTAGTGTAAACCACATGTTTTAGAGCCTGATATTACATAATGTAGTGTAAACCACATGTTTTAGGTCCTTACAGTACATACTGTACTGTAGTGTAAACCACATGTTTTAGAGACTGACATTACATACTGCAGTGTATACCACATGGTTTAGAGCCCAACATTACATACTGTAGTGTAAACTACATGTTTTAGGGCCTGACATTACATAGTGTACTGTAGTGTAAACCACATGTTTTAGGGCCTGACAGTACATAATGTAGTGTAAACCACATGTTTTAGTTCCTGACATTACATAGTGTACTGTAGTGTAAACAACATGTTTTAGGTTCTGACAGTACATACTGTAGTGTAAACCACATGGTTTAGAGCCTACCATTACATACTGTAGTGTAAACCACATGGTTTAGATTCTGACATAACATACTTTAGTGTAAACCACATGTTTTAGAGCCTGACATTACATACTGTAGTGTAAATAACATGTTTTAGAGCCTGATATTACATACTATACTGTACTGTAAACCACATGGTTTAGAGCCTGACATAACATACTGTAGTCTAAAACACGTTTTAGAGCCTGACATTACATACTGTATTGTAGTGTAAACCACATGTTTTAGAGCCTGACATTACATACTGTAGTTTAAACCATGTTTTAGAGCCTGACATTACATACTGTACTGTAGTGTAAACCACATGTTTTAGAGCCTGACATTACATACTGTACTGTAGTGTAAACCACATGTTTTAGAGCCTGACATTACATACTGTAGTGTAAACCACATGTTTTAGAGCCTGACATTACATACTGTAGTGTAAACCACATGTTTTAGAGCCTGACATTACATACTGTAGTTTAAACCATGTTTTAGAGCCTGACATTACATACTGTACTGTAGTGTAAACCACATGTTTTAGAGCCTGACATTACATACTGTACTGTAGTGTAAACCACATGTTTTAGAGCCTGACATTACATACTGTAGTGTAAACCACATGTTTTAGAGCCTGACATTACATACTGTAGTGTAAACCACATGTTTTAGAGCCTGAAATTACAAACTGTAGTGTAAACCACATGTTTTAGAGCCTGACATTACATACTGTAGTGTAAATTACATGTTTTAGAGCCTGATATTACATACTGTAGTGTAGTGTAAACCACATGGTTTAGAGACTGACATTACATACTGTAGTGTAAACCCCATGTTTTAGAGCCTGACATCCCATACTGTACTATAGTATCAACTAAATGTTTTAGGGCTTGATATTACATGATGTAATATAGTATAAACTACATGTTTTAGGGCCTGACATTACATACTGTACTGTTGTGTAAAGCACATGTTTTAGAGCCTGACATAACATACTGTACTGTAGTGTAAAGCACATGTTTAGAGACTGATTTACATAGTGTAAACCACATATTTTAGAGCCTGACATTACACACTGTAGTGTAAACCACATGTTTTAGATCTTGACATTACATAATGTAGTGTAAACCACATGTTTTAGAGCCTGACATAACATACTGTAGTGTAAACCACGTGTTTTAGAGCTTGTCATAACATACTGTAGTGTAAACCACATGTTTTAGAGCCTGACATAACATACTGTAGTGTAAACCACATGTTTTAGAGCCTGACATTACATACTGTAGTGTAAACCACATGTTTTAGAGCCTGACATTACATACTGTACTGTAGAGTAAACCACATCTCTTAGAGCCTGACATTCAAACTGTAATGTAGTGTAAACCACATGTTTTAGAGCCTGACATTACAAACTGTACTGTAGTGTAAACCACATGGTTTAGAGCCTGACATAACATACTGTAGTGTAAACCACATGTTTTAGAGCCTGACATTACATACTGTAGTGTAAACCACATGTTTCAGAGTCTGACATTACATACTGTAGTGTTAACCACATGTTTTAGAGCCTGACATTACAAACTGTACTGTAGTGTAAACCACATGGTTTAGAGCCTGACATAACATAATCTAATGTAAACCACATGTTTTAGATCCTGAAATTACATACTATAGTGTAAACCACATGTTTTAGAGCCTGACATAACATACTCTAGTGTAAACCACATGTTTTAGAGCCTGATATTACATACTGTAGTGTAAACCACATATTTTAGATCCTGACATTACATACTGTAGTGTAAACCACATGTTTTAGAGCCTGACATCACATACTGTACTGAGTGTATACCACTTGTTTTACAGCCTGACATTTCATACTGTATTGTAGTGTAAACTATATGTTTTAGAGCCTGACATTACATACTGTACTGTAGTGTAAAGCACATGTTTTAGAGCCTGACATAACATACTGTACTGTAGTGTAAAGCACATGTTTAGATACTGATTTACATACTGTACTCTAGTGTAAACAACATATTTTAGAGCCTGACATTACATACTGTACTGTAGTGTAAAGCACATGTTTTAGAGCCTGACATAACATACTGTACTGTAGTGTAAAGCACATGTTTAAAGACTGATTTACATAGTGTAAACCACATATTTTAGAGCCTGATATTACACACTGTAGTGTAAACCACATGTTTTCGATCCTGACATTACAGAATGTAGTGTAAACCACATGTTTAAAGCCTGACATTACATACTGTACTGTTGTGTAAAGCACATGTTTTAGAGCCTGACATAACATACTGTACTGTAGTGTAAAGCACATGTTTAGAGACTGATTTACATAGTGTAAACCACATATTTTAGAGCCTGACATTACACACTGTAGTGTAAACCACATGTTTTAGATCCTGACATTACATAATGTAGTGTAAACCACATGTTTTAGAGCCTGACATGACATACTGTAGTGTAAACCACGTGTTTTAGAGCTTGTCATAACATACTGTAGTGTAAACAACATGTTTTAGAGCCTGACATAACATACTGTAGTGTAAACCACATGTTTTAGAGCCTGACATTACATACTGTAGTGTAAACCATATGTTTTAGAGCCTGACATTACATACTGTAGTGTAAACCATATGTTTTAGAGCCTGACATTACATACTGTACAGTAGTGTAAACCACATGTTTTAGAGCCTGACATTACATACTTTAGTGTAAACAACATGTTTTAAAGCCTGACATTACATACTGTACAGTAGTGTAAACCACATGTTTTAGAGCCTGACATTACATACTTTAGTGTAAACAACATGTTTTAAAGCCTGACATTACATACTGTACTGTAGTGTAAACCACATGTTTTAGAGCCGGACATCACATACTGTACTACAGTGTAAACCACATGTTTTAGGGCATGACAGTAAATACTGTAGCGTAAACCACATGGTTTAGAGCCTGACATTACATAATGTAGTGTAAACCACATGTTCTAGAGCCTGATATTACATACTGTACTATAGTGTAAGCCAAATGTTTTACATTTTACATTTTTACATTTTAGTTATTTAGCAGACGCTCTTATCCAGAGGGCACAGACATATTTTTCACCTAGTCGGCTCGGGGATTAGAACCAGCGTCCTTTCGGTTACTGGCACAACGCTCTTACCCAGTACGCTACTAACATTGCATACTGTAGTGTAAACCACCTGTTTTAGAGACTGACATTACATACTGTACTGTAGTGTAAACCACATGGTTTAGAGACTGCCATTACATACTGTAGTGTGAACAACATGTTTTAGATCCTGAGATTACATACTGTAGTGTAAACCACGTTTTAGAGCCTGATTTTACATACTGTACCGTAAACCACGATTTAGAGCCAGACATTGCATACTGAACTTAAGTGTAAACCACATTTTTTAGATCCTGACATTACATAATGTACTGTAGTGTAAACCACATATTTTAGAGCCTGATATTACATACTGTAGTGTAAAACAAATGTTTTAGAGCCTGATAATACATACTGTAGTGTAAACAAAATGTTTTAGAACTTGACATTATATACTGTACTGTAGCGTAAACCACATTTTTAAAAGCCTGACATTACAAACTGTACTGTAGTGTAAACCACATGTTTTAGGGCATGACAGTAAATACTGTAGCGTAAACCACATTTTTTACAGCCTGACATTACATACCATACTGTAGAGCACATATTTTTGTTGTGTTGTGTCAACCACATGTTTTAGAGCCTGACATTACATAATGTAGTGTAAACCACATGTTTTAGATCCTGACATTACATACTGTAGTGTAAACCACATGTTTTAAAGCCTGACTTTACTTACTTTAGCGTAAACCACGATTTAAAGCCTGACATTGCATACTGTACTTAAGTGTAAACCACATGTTTTAGAGCCTGACATTACATACTGTAGTGTAGTGTAAACCACATGTTTTAGAGCCTAACATTACATACTGTACTGTAGTGTAAACCATATACTGTCACGCCCTGACTTATGGGACTCTAGTATGTTGAGTTCTATGTTGTTATTTCTATGTTTACGTTCTAGGTGTTGTATTTCTATGTTTGGCCGGGTGTGGCTCCCAATCAGAGGCAGCTGTCGCTCGTTGTCTCTGATTGGGGATCATACTTAAGTAGCCTGGTGTTTATTATTAGTTGTGGGATCTTGTTCCGTGTTTAGAGGCTTGTATTGCGTTTAGCCTTCGGACTTCACGTTTCGTTGGTTTGTTGTTTTGTTCGTGTGTTTATCGGTGGAATAAACATGTATGCCTTTCACGCTGCGCCTTGGTCTGACCCGTCCTTAAACGAACGTGACACAAGATCCCACCAAACACGGACCAAGCAGCGTGCCCAGGAGCAGACATCCTGGACATGGGAGGAGATCCTGGACGGAAAGGGATCCTGGACATGGGAGGAGATTCAGGCTGGGATGGATCGCCGTCCTTGGGAGGAGACAGTGGAGGCCCGGTTTAGAGAGGAGCAACGGCAACACAGAAGGCGCCGGCCGAGGAGGAAGCCCGAGAGACAGCCCCAAGCAACATTTTTGGGGAGGCTAAAAGGGTGGTCGGGGATCGATGGAGAAGAGCCCCGACCACTGCACTCGTGGGGGCTCAGGGAGGAGTCATCACGGGAGGAGGACTGGGCGCGGAGAGTGAAAGACTGGTACAGTCGGAGATCTCTAACGTCAGTTCCCAGTCCGGTACACATCGTGCCTGCGTCTCGCACCAAGCTAGTGGTGCGTGTGCCCAGTCCGGCCCGGCCCGTTCCTGCTCCTCGCACCAGACCAGTGGTGCGTGTCGCCAGCCCGGTACGACCCGTACCTGCTCCCCGCACCAAGCAAGTGGTGTGTGTCCCCAGTCCGGCCCGGCCCGTTCCTGCTCCTCACACCAGACCAGTGGTGCGTGCTCCCAGTCCGGCCCGGCCCGTTCCTGCTCCTCGCACCAAGCCAGTGGTGCGTGTCGCCAGTCCGGTACGGCCCGTGCCTGCTCCCCGCACCAAGCCAGTGGTGTGTGTCCCCAGTCCGGTCCGGCCCGTTCCTGCTCCTCGCACCAGACTAGTGGTACGTGTTCCCAGTCCGGTACGGCCCGTGCCTGCTCCCCGCACCAAGCCAGTGGTGTGTATCACCAGTCCGGCCCGGCCCGTTCCTGCTCCTCGCACCAGACCAGTGGTGCGTGTTCCCAGTCCGGTCTGGCCCGTTCCTGTTCCTCGCACCAAGCCAGTGGTGCGTGTTCCCAGTCCGGTACGGCCCGTGCCTGCTCCCCGCACCAAGCCAGTGGTGCATGTCGCCAGTCTGGCCCGGCCCATTCCTGCTCCTCGCACCAAGCCAGTGGTGCGTGTTCCTAGTCCGGTCCGGCCCGTGCCTGCTCCTCGCACCAGACCAGTGGTGCATGTGTCCAGTCCAGCACGGCCCGTGCCCGTTCCACCGGTGCCTGATCCAGCTCCGGTCAGCTGCTCAGCTGCTCCACTCCGGAGCCAGAGCAGTCCGCTCCACCGGGGTCAAGTCCAGCTCCGGTCAGCTGCTCCACTCCGGAGCCAGAGCAGTCCGCTCCACTGGTGCCTGATCCAGCTCCGGTCAGCTGCTCCACTCCGGAGCCAGAGCAGTCCGCTACACCGGGATCCAGTCCAGCTCCGGTCAGCGGATCCACTCCGGAACCAGAGTAGTCCGCCCCACCGGGGTCCAGTCCAGCTCCGGTCAGCAGCTCCACTCTGGAGCCAGAGTAGTCCGCTCCACCGGTGCATAGTCCAGCTCCGGTAAGCAGCTCCACTCTGGAGCCAGAGCAGTCCGCTCCACCGGTGCCAAGTCCAGCTCCGGTCAGAGGCTCCAGTCTGGAGCCAGAGCAGTCTGCTCCACCGGTGCCTAGTCCAGCTCCGGTCAGCGGCTCCAGTCCAGACCCAGACGTCAGCCCCTCTCCAGGTTCGGGGTCTCCCACACCAGGGTCCAGACAGGGCTTGGTACATCGTGGGAGGAAGGAGGTCCAGACCAGACCAGGGGCGCAAGGGGGAGGCTGAGAGAATGTGGTCGTCACGCCCGGAGCCGGATCCACCTCCGAGGCGGAATGCCCACCCGGACCCTACCCTGTTATGTCAGGTTTGTGCGGTCGGAGTACGCACCTTTGGGGGTGGGGGGGGGGGGGTACTGTCACACCCTGACTTATGGGACTCTAGTATGTTGAGTTCTATGTTGTTATTTCTATGTTTACATTCTAGGTGTTGTATTTCTATGTTTGGCCGGGTGTGATTCCCAATCAGAGGCAGCTGTCGCTCGTTGTCTCTGATTGGGGATCATACTTAAGTAGCCTGGTTGTTATCATTAGTTGTGGGATCTTGTTCCGTGGTTGAGGCCTGTATTGTGTTTAGCCTTCGGACTTCACGTTTTGTTGGTTTGTTGTTTTGTTCGTGTGTTTATCGGTGAAAAAAACATGTATGCCTTTCACGCTGCGCCTTGGTCTGACCTGTCCTTAAACGAACGTGACATATGTTTTAGAGCCTGACATTACATACTGTACTGTAGTGTAAATATATGTTTTAGAGCCTGACATTATGTACTGTCGTGTATTTAAACCACATGTTTTAGAGCCTTAAATTACATACTGTTGTGTAGTGTAAACCGCACGTTTTAGAGACTGAGATTACATACTGTAGTGTAAACCACATGTTTTAGAGCCTGACATTACATACTGTACTGTAGTGTAAACCACATGTTTTAGAGCCTGACATTACATACTGTACTGTAGTGTAAACCATGTTTTAGAGCCTGACATAACATACTGTACTGTAGTGTAAACCATGTTTTAGAGCCTGACATTACAAACTATTTCAAGTCAAGTGAGACTCAAGAGATTTTAAGTGGTCAGAGGATACAGAGGGGCCATGTATAAAGGGGGAACAGAAAGAGCACTTTGCTTTCCACATCAAATGGTTTCATTTTTACCCCAGCATCAAGAGTGCCCTGGTCAGCAAAGTGATTATATGATATGATCATGTCTGTCTTACTACCAAGCTAACTGACTTTCCATTGGTCTGAAAAACATTTTTCAGAATAACTCCCAAACGAGCATCATGACCCAACATTGACCATTAACAGGACAGTAAGAACATTCTATTGACACTGTGTGTCATGGTTACGTCACACTACATTCCAATTAAAGATCCGGACCAATGGAAAGTCAGCTAATTTGAGATCAACTGTATATCAGCTTCCCAAATGGGGAGGGAAACACCCTTTTCCCTATATAGTGCACTACTACAGCTGTAGCTCAATTGGTAGAGCATGGTGCTTGTAACGCCAGGGTAGTGGGTTCGATCCCCGGGACCACCCAATACGTAAAAAATGTATGCACACATGACTGTAAGTCACTTTTGGATAAAAGCGTCTGCTAAATGGCATATTATTATAATTACTTTTGACCAAAGCCCCTAAGCCCTATGGCCCCTGGTTAAAAGTAGTGCACTAAATAGGGAATAGTGTACCATTTGAGATGCCGTTTATAAGTTCATAAGGAGAGGAGGCTGGAGTAGTGACATGGAGGGTGTCCTGGAGGATAGATCAATATTCTACCACAAAACATAGGCAGTAATGATGTGTCCTCTTGTTCACAGACAGAAACCATCATCTGTGTGAAAACCGACCAATCGTAGTTCAACAACACAGCAGGTCAGAGTGATCACTTATAATAATTTGGTGGGTGCTTATATATTTGTCCTGTTTCACACATGTACAATTGTGTATTAACACACGTGTGAATTGGAAATGTGTTATTTGCATATACCAACTCTACCTGAGACACCCTCGGAGAGTGGGGTCACAGCCAGGGACTCCCACTATCAACGAACCTCGAGCAATTAAGGTTAAGTGCCTTGCTCAAGGACACATCAGATTGTTTTACCTTGTCGGCTCGGGATTCGAACTATCGACCTTTCAGTTACTGGCCCAATGCTCTAACCGCTAGGCTACCTGCCGCCGTAAATAAGCTTTTATACGCATCAGGAAAGCTTTAACTTTCATAATACAGTATATATCTAAAAACCTTTGGCTGGCTCTCTCTCTACAGATTCCTTGAGATGAAGATACAGTCAGTGGGTAAACATTGCATAATGCTGCTAGCTGCTCTTAACTCTCCAGCCTAGCTAGCTAGCAGATGTCCTTAATGTGCTGCTGCTCAGAGATGATAGTGTCGGATAGAGGGAGATGAGACTGACTGGCAAACACTTCTGGCTAACAACAGACAGGCAGACACTTCTGGCTAACAACAGACAGGCAGACACTTCTGGCTAACAACAGACAAGCAGACACTTCCGGCTAACAACAGACTGGCAGACACTTCCGGCTAACAACAGACAGGCAGACACTTCCGGCTAACAACAGACAGGCAGATACTTCCGGCTAACAACAGACAGGCAGACACTTCCGGCTAACAACAGACAAGCAGACACTTCTGGCTAACAACAGACAGGCAGACACTTCTGGCTAACAACAGACAGGCAGACAATTCTGGCTAACAACAGACAAGCAGACACTTCCGGCTAACAACAGACAGGCAGACACTTCTGGCTAACAACAGACAAGCAGACACTTCTGGCTAACAACAGACAGGCAGACACTTCTGGCTAACAACAGACAGGCAGACACTTCTGGCTAACAACAGACAGGCAGACACTTCTGGCTAACAACAGACAAGCAGACACTTCCGGCTAACAACAGACAAGCAGACACTTCCGGCTAACAACAGACAGGCAGACACTTCCGGCTAACAACAGACAGGCATACAGTATTCAGTTCATACTCTACATTTGCATTGAGAGTCTAACTTACATCATTTCATAGCATTCATCCCTATCAGAGACTGCACAAAGGATAGATAGTGAGGTTGTTTACTGCACGCACACACACAAAGCACGCACGCACGCACTTACACACACACACACACACACACACACTCACGCACAGACACACACACACACATATGCACGCACACTGACTGAGACGCACACTGACTGAGACACACACTGACTGAGACGCACACTGACTGAGACGCACACTGACTGAGCACACAGTGTCTCATCTCTCCAATCAGCAGGATAAAGGTGGGAGCCTTGCAGCCTATCTAGGAATCACAGTGTCCACATAGTGATGATGACATCACCAGCCAGCGTCCAAAGGTCTGGAACCGGACATATTTATTAGCCCTGTGAAACAACCAATCACAGCTCCCTCTCATCGACTTTTAGTGATGTCACTGTTACTGATGAGGAAATAGTCTCAGAGGTATTTTGGTCGAATAAAAATAAAATCCTGTTCTTTGCTATAACCAAGTATGTCTCATTAGGGTTGGACACATACACACGTACACGTACACGCACACGCACACGCCAACGCAAATACACCAGGATACGCTCAGACCCAAACGATTCAACAAGCCCTTTTAGTTTAGTCCTTTTCTACGACAACTGAAAACTGCAACTTTATCCTTCTGGTATCTTATCTTACTGCAGCTACATACAGAACTGTATCAACCACATATTAGTCAAAACTGTCCAGCATCTTGGTTGCTTTAAGTCGAATATGGCCGACAAATGTATCCTAAAAACAAAATCACTAAAACCAGTAAGATTCTGAAAAGTAGAATAGTTTGATTACTACATAATTCACATATCCAGGCATGGTTTTGGTTCAGTGCTTTTTGTTTTAGAGACAGAGAGGGGATATATGTGTCCAGTAAGTGAGTCAGTGTACTTTTGGTTTTAGAAGTAGTGGGGGGAAATAAACTTTGCCCTTTACACAAGCTGTGTGTTGACAGCATCAAGATGAAACGGTGATACAGAGACAAACAGAGAGTCACTGTTGGATGGTTTGGCCAGTCAGACCAGGCTAGCAGATCAACTAATGGCTCATGCTTTAACTGGAGAGGAGAAATAATGCTATACTCAGCCTTCTGTTATCTAGACTGGGGTTGAAAAACAAAAGTAAACACTGTGGTAGTGGGACACGTTGCTCAGTAAAACAGATCTGTGGTTATGGGACACGTTACTCAGTAAAACAGATCTGTGATAGTGGGACACGTGTTGCTCAGTAAAACAGATCTGTGGTTATGGGACACGTGTTGCTCAGTAAAACAGATCTGTGGTTATGGGACACGTGTTGATCAGTAAAACAGATCTGTGGTTATGGGACACGTGTTGCTCAGTAAAACAGATCTGTGATTATGGGACACGTGTTGCTCAGTAAAACAGATCTGTGATAGTGGGACACGTGTTGCTCAGTAAAACAGATCTGTGGTTATGGGACACGTGTTGCTCAGTAAAACAGATCTGTGGTTATGGGACACGTGTTGATCAGTAAAACAGATCTGTGGTTATGGGACACGTGTTGCTCAGTAAAACAGATCTGTGATAGTGGGACACGTGTTGCTCAGTAAAACAGATCTGTGATAGTGGGACACGTGTTGCTCAGTAAAACAGATCTGTGATAGTGGGACACGTTGCTTAGTAAAACAGATCTGTGATAGTGGGACACGTGTTGCTCGGTAAAACAGATGTGTAATTGTGGGACACATGTTGCTCAGTAAAACAGATCTGTGATAGTGGGACACGTGTTGCTCAATAAAACAAATCTGTGATAGTGGGACACACTTTGCTCAGTAAAACAGATCTCTGATAGTGGGACACGTTGCTCAGTAAATCAGATCTGTGATAGTGGGACACGTTGCTCAGTAAAACAGATCTGTGATAGTGGGACACGTGTTGCTCAGTAAAACAGATCTGTGATAGTGGGACACATGTTGCTCGGTAAAACAGATCTGTAATTGTGGAACACATGTTGCTCAGTAAATCAGATCTGTGATAGTGGGACACGTTGCTCAGTAAAACAGATCTGTGATAGTGGGACACGTGTTGCTCAGTAAAACAGATCTGTGATAGTGGGACACGTTGCTCAGTAAAACAGATCTGTGATAGTGGGACACGTTGCTCAGTAAAACAGATCTGTGATAGTGGGACACGTTGCTCAGTAAAAACAGATCTGTGATAGTGGGACACGTTGCTAAGTAAGACAGATCTGTGATAGTGGGACACGTGTTGCTCGGTAAAACAGATCTGTGATAGTGGGACACGTTGCTCAGTAAAACAGATCTGTGATAGTGGGACACGTGTTGCTCGGTAAAACAGATCTGTGATAGTGGGACACGTTGCTCAGTAAAACAGATCTGTGATAGTGGGACACGTGTTGCTCGGTAAAACAGATGTGTAATTGTGGGACACATGTTGCTCAGTAAAACAGATCTGTGATAGTGGGACACGTGTTGCTCAATAAAACAAATCTGTGATAGTGGGACACACTTTGCTCAGTAAAACAGATCTCTGATAGTGGGACACGTTGCTCAGTAAATCAGATCTGTGATAGTGGGACACGTTGCTCAGTAAAACAGATCTGTGATAGTGGGACACGTGTTGCTCAGTAAAACAGATCTGTGATAGTGGGACACATGTTGCTCGGTAAAACAGATCTGTAATTGTGGAACACATGTTGCTCAGTAAATCAGATCTGTGATAGTGGGACACGTTGCTCAGTAAAACAGATCTGTGATAGTGGGACACGTGTTGCTCAGTAAAACAGATCTGTGATAGTGGGACACGTTGCTCAGTAAAACAGATCTGTGATAGTGGGACACGTTGCTCAGTAAAACAGATCTGTGATAGTGGGACACGTTGCTCAGTAAAAACAGATCTGTGATAGTGGGACACGTTGCTCAGTAAGACAGATCTGTGATAGTGGGACACGTGTTGCTCGGTAAAACAGATCTGTGATAGTGGGACACGTTGCTCAGTAAAACAGATCTGTGATAGTGGGACACGTGTTGCTCGGTAAAACAGATCTGTGATAGTGGGACACGTTGCTCAGTAAAACAGATCTGTGATAGTGGGACACGTGTTGCTCAGTAAAACAGATCTGTGATAGTGGGACACGTTGCGCAGTAAAACAAATCTGTGATAGTGGGACACATGTTGCTCAGTAAAACAAATATGTGATAGTGGGACACATGTTTCTCAGTAAAACAGATCTGTAATTGTGGGACACGTTGCTCTGTAAAACAGATCTGTGATAGTGGGACACGTTGTTCAGCAAAACAAATATGTGATAGTGGGACACGTTGCTCAGTAAAACAGATCTGTTATAGTGGGACACGTTGCTCAGTAAAAAAGATCTGTGGTAGTGGGACACGTGTTTCTCAGTAAAACAGATCTGTGATAGTGGGACACGTTGCTCAGTAAAACAGATCTGTGATAGTGGGACACGTTGCTCAGAAAAACAGATCTGTGATAGTGGGACACGTGTTGCTCAGTAAAACAGATATGTGATAGTGGGACACGTGTTGCTCAGTAAAACACATCTGTAATTGTGGGACACATGTTGCTCAGTAAAACAGATCTGTCATAGTGGGACACGTTGCTCAGAAAAACAGATCTGTGATAGTGGGACACGTTGCTCAGTAAAACAGATATGTGATAGTGGGACACGTGTTGCTCAGTAAAACAGATCTGTAATTGTGGGACACATGTTAATCAGTAAAACAGATCTGTGATAGTGGGACACGTTGCTCAGTAAAACAGATATGTGATAGTGGGACACGTGTTGCTCGGTAAAACAGATCTGTAATTGTGGGACACATGTTGCTCAGTAAAACAGATCTGTGATAGTGGGACACGTGTTGCTCAGTAAAACAGATCTGTGATAGTGGGACACGTTGCTCAGTAAAACAGATCTGTGGTAGTGGGACACGTTGCTCAGTAAAACAGATCTGTGATAGTGGGACACGTGTTGCTCAGTAAACCAGATCTGTGATAGTGGGACACGTGTTGCTCAGTAAAACAGATCTGTGATAGTGGGACACGTGTTGCTCGGTAAAACAGATCTGTGATAGTGGGACACATGTTTCTCAGTAAAACAGATCTGTGATAGTGGGACACGTTGCTCAGTAAAACAGATCTGTGATAGTGGGACACATGTTTCTCAGTAAAACAGATCTGTGATAGTGGGACACGTGTTGCTCAGTAAAATAGATCTGTGATAGTGGGACACGTTGCTCAGTAAAACAGATCTGTGATAGTGGGACACGTGTTGCTCGGTAAAACAGATCTGTAATTGTGGGACACATGTTGCTCAGTAAAACAGATCTGTGATAGTGGGACACGTGTTGCTCAGTAAAACAGATATGTGATAGTGGGACACGTGTTGCTCAGTAAAACAGATCTGTAATTGTGGGACACATGTTAATCAGTAAAACAGATCTGTGATAGTGGGACACGTTGCTCAGTAAAACAGATATGTGATAGTGGGACACGTGTTGCTCGGTAAAACAGATCTGTAATTGTGGGACACATGTTGCTCAGTAAAACAGATCTGTGATAGTGGGACACGTGTTGCTCAGTAAAACAGATCTGTGATAGTGGGACACGTTTCTGAGTAAAACAGATCTGTGGTAGTGGGACACGTTGCTCAGTAAAACAGATCTGTGATAGTGGGACACGTGTTGCTCAGTAAACCAGATCTGTGATAGTGGGACACGTGTTGCTCAGTAAAACAGATCTGTGATAGTGGGACACGTGTTGCTCGGTAAAACAGATCTGTGATAGTGGGACACATGTTTCTCAGTAAAACAGATCTGTGATAGTGGGACACGTTGCTCAGTAAAACAGATCTGTGATAGTGGGACACATGTTTCTCAGTAAAACAGATCTGTGATAGTGGGACACGTGTTGCTCAGTAAAATAGATCTGTGATAGTGGGACACGTTGCTCAGTAAAACAGATCTGTGATAGTGGGACACGTGTTGCTCGGTAAAACAGATCTGTAATTGTGGGACACATGTTGCTCAGTAAAACAGATCTGTGATAGTGGGACACGTGTTGCTCAGTAAAACAGATCTGTGATAGTGGGACACGTTGCTCAGTAAGACAGATCTGTGATAGTGGGACACGTTGCTCAGTAAGACAGATCTGTGATAGTGGGACACACTTTGCTCAGTTAAACAGATCTGTGATAGTGGGACACGTTGCTCAGTAAAACAGATCTGTGATAGTGGGACACGTGTTGCTCAGTAAAACAGATCTGTGATAGTGGGACACGTGTTGCTCAGTAAAACAGATCTGTGAAAGTGGGACATGTGTTGCTCAGTAAAACAGATCTGTGATAGTGGGACACGTGTTGCTCAGTAAAACAGATCTGTGATAGTGGGACATGTGTTGCTCAGTAAAACAGATCTGTGATAGTGGGACACGTGTTGCTCAGTAAAACAGATCTGTGATAGTGGGACACGTTGCTCAGTAAAACAGATATGTGATAGTGGGACACGTTGCTCAGTAAAACAGATCTGTGATAGTGGGACACGTGTTGCTCGGTAAAACATATCTGTAATTGTGGGACACATGTTGCTCAGTAAAACAGATCTGTGATAGTGGGACACGTTGCTCAGTAAAACAGATCTGTGGTAGTGGGACACGTTGCTCAGTAAGACAGATCTGTGATAGTGGGACACGTTGCTCAGTAAAACAGATCTGTGATAGTGGGACACGTTGCTCAGTAAAACAGATCTGTGATAGTGGGACACGTTGCTCAGTAAGACAGATCTGTGGTAGTGGGACACGTGTTGCTCAGTAAAACAGATCTGTGATAATGGGACACGTTGCTCAGTAAGACAGATCTGTGGTAGTGGGACACGTGTTGCTCAGTAAAACAGATCTGTGATAATGGGACACGTTGCTCAGTAAAACAGATCTGTGATAGTGGGACACGTGTTGCTCAGTAAAACAGATCTGTGATTGTGGGACACGTGTTGCTCGGTAGAAACAGATCTGTAATTGTGGGACGCATGTTGCTCAGTAAAACAGATCTGTGATAGTGGGACACGTGTTGCTCAGTAAAACAGATCTGTGATAGTGGGACACGTGTTGCTCAGTAAAACAGATCTGTGATAGTGGGACACGTTGCTCAGTAAAACAGATCTGTGATAGTGGGACACGTTGCTCAGTAAGACAGATTTGTGGTAGTGGGACACGTGTTGCTCAGTAAAACCGATCTGTGATAGTGGGACACGTTGCTCAGTAAAACAGATCTGTGATAGTGGGACACGTGTTGCTCGGTAAAACAGATGTGTAATTGTGGGACACATGCTGCTCAGTAAAACAGATCTGTGATAGTGGGACACGTTGCTCAGTAAAACAGATCTGTGATAGTGGGACACGTGGCTCAGTAAGACAGATTTGTGGTAGTGGGACACGTGTTGCTCAGTAAAACAGATCTGTGATAGTGGGACACGTTGCTCAGTAAAACAGATCTGTGAAAGTGGGACACGTGTTGATCGGTAAAACAGATGTGTAATTGTGGAACACATGTTGCTCAGTAAAACAGATATGTGATAGTGGGACATGTGTTGCTCAGTAAAACAGATCTGTGGTAGTGGGACACGTGTTGCTCAGTAAAACAGATCTGTGATAGTGGGACACGTTGCTCAGTAAAACAGATCTGTGATAGTGGGACACGTTGCTCAGTAAGACAGATTTGTGGTAGTGGGACACGTGTTGCTCAGTAAAACAGATCTGTGATAGTGGGACACGTTGCTCAGTAAGACAGATCTGTGGTAGTGGGACACGTGTTGCTCAGTAAAACAGATCTGTGATAATGGGACACGTTGCTCAGTAAAACAGATCTGTGATAGTGGGACACGTGTTGCTCAGTAAAACAGATCTGTGATTGTGGGACACGTGTTGCTCGGTAGAAACAGATCTGTAATTGTGGGACGCATGTTGCTCAGTAAAACAGATCTGTGATAGTGGGACACGTGTTGCTCAGTAAAACAGATCTGTGATAGTGGGACACGTGTTGCTCAGTAAAACAGATCTGTGATAGTGGGACACGTTGCTCAGTAAAACAGATCTGTGATAGTGGGACACGTGTTGCTCAGTAAAACAGATCTGTGATAGTGGGACACGTTGCTCAGTAAGACAGATTTGTGGTAGTGGGACACGTGTTGCTCAGTAAAACAGATCTGTGATAGTGGGACACGTGTTGCTCAGTAAAACAGATCTGTGATTGTGGGACACGTGTTGCTCAGTAAAACAGATCTGTGATAGTGGGACACGTTGCTCAGTAAGACAGATTTGTGGTAGTGGGACACGTGTTGCTCAGTAAAACAGATCTGTGATAGTGGGACACGTTGCTCAGTAAAACAGATATGTGATAGTGGGACACGTGTTGCTCGGTAAAACAGATGTGTAATTGTGGGACACATGCTGCTCAGTAAAACAGATCTGTGATAGTGGGACACGTTGCTCAGTAAAACAGATCTGTGATAGTGGGACACGTTGCTCAGTAAGACAGATTTGTGGTAGTGGGACACGTGTTGCTCAGTAAAACAGATCTGTGATAGTGGGACACGTGTTGATCGGTAAAACAGATGTGTAATTGTGGAACACATGTTGCTCAGTAAAACAGATATGTGATAGTGGGACATGTGTTGCTCAGTAAAACAGATCTGTGATAGTGGGACACGTTGCTCAGTAAAACAGATCTGTGATAGTGGGACACGTTGCTCAGTAAGACAGATCTGTGATAGTGGGACACGTGTTGCTCGGTAAAACAGATCTGTGATAGTGGGACACGTTGCTCAGTAAAACAGATCTGTGATAGTGGGACACGTGTTGCTCAGTAAAACAGATCTGTGATAGTGGGACACGTTGCTCAGTAAAACAGATCTGTGGTAGTGCGACACGTTGCTCAGTAAAACAGATATGTGATAGTGGGACACATGTTGCTCAGTAAAACAGATATGTGATAGTGGGACACATGTTTCTCAGTAAAACAGATCTGTGATAGTGGGTACATGTTGCTCAGTAAAACAGATCTGTGATAGTGGGACACGTGTTGCTCGGTAAAACAGATCTGTAATTGTGGGACACGTTGCTCTGTAAAACAGATCTGTGATAGTGGGACACTTTGCTCAGCAAAACAAATCTGTGATAGTGGGACACGTTGCTCAGTAAAACAGATCTGTTATAGTGGGACACGTTGCTCAGTAAAACAGATCTGTGGTAGTGGGACACGTGTTGCTCAGTAAAACAGATCTGTGATAGTGGGACACGTTGCTCAGTAAAACAGATCTGTGATAGTGGGACATGTTGCTCAGTAAAACAGATCTGTGATAGTGGGACACGTGTTGCTCAGTAAAACAGATCTGTGATAGTGGGACACGTGTTGCTCGGTAAAACAGATCTGTAATTGTGGGACACATGTTGCTCAGTAAAACAGATCTGTGATAGTGGGACACGTGTTGCTCAGTAAAACAGATCTGTGATAGTGGGACACATGTTGCTCAGTAAAACAGATCTGTGATAGTGGGACACGTTGCTCAGTAAAACAGATCTGTGATAGTGGGACACGTTGCTCAGTAAGACAGATCTGTGGTAGTGGGACACGTGTTGCTCAGTAAAACAGATCTGTGATAATGGGACACGTTGCTCAGTAAAACAGATCTGTGATAGTGGGACACGTGTTGCTCAGTAAAACAGATCTGTGATTGTGGGACACGTGTTGCTCGGTAGAAACAGATCTGTAATTGTGGGACGCATGTTGCTCAGTAAAACAGATCTGTGATAGTGGGACACGTGTTGCTCAGTAAAACAGATCTGTGATAGTGGGACACGTGTTGCTCAGTAAAACAGATCTGTGATAGTGGGACACGTTGCTCAGTAAAACAGATCTGTGATAGTGGGACACGTTGCTCAGTAAGACAGATCTGTGGTAGTGGGACACGTGTTGCTCAGTAAAACAGATCTGTGATAGTGGGACACGTTGCTCAGTAAAACAGATCTGTGATAGTGGGACACGTGTTGCTCGGTAAAACAGATGTGTAATTGTAGAACACATGTTGCTCAGTAAAACAGATCTGTGATAGTGGGACACGTGTTGCTCAATAAAACAAATATGTGATAGTGGGACACACTTTGCTCAGTAAAACAGATCTCTGATAGTGGGACACGTTGCTCAGTAAATCAGATCTGTGATAGTGGGACAAGTTGCTCAGTAAAACAGATCTGTGATAGTGGGACACGTGTTGCTCAGTAAAACAGATCTGTGATAGTGGGACACATGTTGCTCAGTAAAACAGATCTGTGATAGTGGGACACGTTGCTCAGTAAAACAGATCTGTGATAGTGGGACACATGTTGCTCAGTAAAACAGATCTGTGATAGTGGGACACATGTTTCTCAGTAAAACAGATCTGTGATAGTGGGACACGTTGCTCAGTAAAACAGATCTGTGATAGTGGGACACACGTTGCTCAGTAAAACAAATCTGTGATAGTGGGACACATGTTTCTCAGTAAAACAGATCTGTGATAGTGGAACACATGTTTCTCAGTAAAACAAATCTGTGATAGTGGGACACGTTGCTCAGTAAAACAGATCTGTGATAGTGGGACACACGTTGCTCAGTAAAACAGATCTGTGATAGTGGGACACGTTGCTCAGTAAAACAGATCTGTTATAGTGGGACACGTTGCTCACTAAAACAGATCTGTGGTAGTGGGACACGTGTTGCTCAGTAAAACAGATCTGTGATAGTGGGACACGTTGCTCAGTAAAACAGATCTGTGATAGTGGGACACGTGTTGCTCAGTAAAACAGATCTGTGATAGTGGGACACACTTTGCTCAGTAAAACAGATCTGTGATAGTGGGACACGTTGCTCAGTAAAACAGATCTGTGATAGTGGGACACATGTTTCTCAGTAAAATAGATCTGTGATAGTGGGACACACTTTGCTCAGTAAAACAGATCTGTGATAGTGGGACACGTTGCTCAGTAAAACAGATCTGTGATAGTGGGACACGTTGCTCAGTAAGACAGATCTGTGGTAGTGGGACACGTGTTGCTCAGTAAAACAGATCTGTGATAATGGGACACGTTGCTAAGTAAAACAGATCTGTGATAGTGGGACACACTTTGCTCAGTAAAACAGATCTGTGATAGTGGGACACGTTGCTCAGTAAAACAGATCTGTGATAGTGGGACACGTGTTGCTCAGTAAAACAGATCTGTGATAGTGGGACACGTGTGGCTCAGTAAAACAGATCTGTGAAAGTGGGACACGTTGTTCAGTAAAACAGATCTGTGATAGTGGGACACGTTGCTCAGTAAGACAGATCTGTGATAGTGGGACACGTTGCTCAGTAAAACAGATCTGTGATAGTGGGACACGTGTTGCTCAGTAAAACAGATCTGTGATAGTGGGACACGTGTTGCTCAGTAAAACAGATCTGTGATAGTGGGACACGTGTTGCTCAGTAAAACAGATCTGTGATAGTGGGACACATGTTTCTCAGTAAAATAGATCTGTGATAGTGGGACACACTTTGCTCAGTAAAACAGATCTGTGATAGTGGGACACGTTGCTCAGTAAAACAGATCTGTGATAGTGGGACACGTTGCTCAGTAAGACAGATCTGTGGTAGTGGGACACGTGTTGCTCAGTAAAACAGATCTGTGATAATGGGACACGTTGCTCAGTAAAACAGATCTGTGATAGTGGGACACGTGTTGCTCAGTAAAACAGATCTGTGATAGTGGGACACGTTGCTCAGTAAGACAGATCTGTGGTAGTGGGACACGTGTTGCTCAGTAAAACAGATCTGTGATAATGGGACACGTTGCTCAGTAAAACAGATCTGTAATTGTGGGACACATGTTGCTCAGTAAATCAGATCTGTGATAGTGGGACACGTGTTGCTCAGTAAAACAGATCTGTGATAGTGGGACACGTTGCTCAGTAAAACAGATCTGTGATAGTGGGACACGTGTTGCTCGGTAAAACAGATCTGTAATTGTGGGACACATGTTGCTCAGTAAAACAGATCTGTGATAGTGGGACACGTGTTGCTCAATAAAACAAATCTGTGATAGTGGGACACGTTGCTCAATAAAACAAATCTGTGATAGTGGGACACGTGTTGCTCAGTAAAACAGATCTGTGATAGTGGGACACGTTGCTCTGTAAAACAAATCTGTGATAGTGGGACACGTTGCTCAGTAAAACAGATCTGTTATAGTGGGACACGTTGCTCAGTAAGACAGATCTGTGGTAGTGGGACACGTGTTGCTCAGTAAAACAGATCTGTGATAGTGGGACACGTTGCTCAGTAAAACAGATCTGTGATAGTGGGACACGTTGCTCAGTAAAACAGATCTGTGATAGTGGGACACGTGTTGCTCAGTAAAACAGATCTGTGATAGTGGGACACGTGTTGCTCAGTAAAACAGATCTGTGATAGTGGGACACGTGTTGCTCAGTAAAACAGATCTGTGATAGTGGGACACGTTGCTCAGTAAAACAGATCTGTGATAGTGGGACACGTGTTGCTCAGTAAAACAGATCTGTGATAGTGGGACACGTTGCTCAGTAAAACAGATCTGTGATAGTGGGACACGTGTTGCTCAGTAAAACAGATCTGTGATAGTGGGACACGTGTTGCTCAGTAAAACAGATCTGTGATAGTGGGACACGTTGTTCAGTAAAACAGATCTGTGATAGTGGGACAAATGTTGCTCAGTAAAAACAGATCCTTATACTGTAGTTTACAACATTGGCTAACTTATCTCTAATCTCAAAGCAACGTGAACCCATCAACTCACTGGATAATGTAGCACTGTCACAAAGCAACATGAACTTATCAACTCACTGGATAATGTAGCACTGTCACAAAGCAACATGAACTTATCAACTCTCTGGATAATGTAGCACTGTCACAAAGCAACATGAACTCATCAACTCACTGAATAATGTAGCACTGTCACAAAGCAACATGAACTTATCAACTCACTGGATAATGTAGCACTGTCACAAAGCAACATGAACTCATCAACTCACTGGATAATGTAGCACTGTCACAAAGCAACATGAACTTATCAACTCACTCGATAATGTACCACTGTCACAAAGCAACATGAACTCATCAACTCACTGAATAATGTAGCACTGTCACAAAGCCACGTGAATTTATAAACTCACTGGATAATGTAGCACTGTCAAAGAACCCATGCACACTTCAACCTACCTCCTGACAAAGAAACCAAAACACTAAACAATCTCTTTACTTTTCTAAACAACCTTTCATCATTTTAAACTGGTAAATGTCTGGGGTAATGGTGTGTTTTCATCACAATGTTACTTACTATTCACATAAGTAGGCCTACTTTAATTAAACCACAGATTAAATACTATTATCCACAATTGGATTTCTCCAATCCAATATCACATTTAATCCAATAGTGAATATATCCAGTCTAATATTAATCCAATAATCCTATTTCAATCCATTAAGGTAAAGGATTTCCCTCTAAATACACATCTACTAACTACACATCACACTAAGGAATATTTGTATCTGTTGAGCATTACGACATGTTATTGTTTGTTTAGTTTTGTTTTTTTGACATACCATAGTTTTGGGTCCCTGTGCACAATGTTGTCAGTGTCTGACAGTGCATCCCATTTGACCCAATCACGGAGTGCTCTCTACTGGCACCTGTAAGGGAGGAGGCACACAGGGAAAAGGCTTGGTGTGGTGATCTGTTCTCTAGGCCGCTGTGTGGTTTAGCCGACTGCAACATTAGGATACATACACACGAACTTACACACTGCATTTCTCCTTCCCATTTGAAATACCATTATTAGGGTACCACTTCAGTGTACATGAGATAGACACCACACATTGTGCATTCGGGAAAGTATTCAGACCCCTTGACATTTTCCACATTTTGTTACGTTACAGCCTTATTCTAAAATGGGATTAAATAAAAAATATTCCTCATTAATCTACACACAATACCCCATAATGACAAAGCAAAGACATGTTTTTATAATTTTTTGCACATTTATTAAACATCAAAATAATGAAATAATACATTTACATAAGTATTCAGCCCCTTTACTCAGTACTTTCGTTGAAGCGCCTTTGGCAGCAATTACAGCCTCAAGTTATCTTGGGTACAAGCTTGGCACACCTGTATTTGGGGAGTTTCTCCCATTCTTCTCTGCAGATCCTTTCAAGCTCTGTCAGGTTGGATGGGGAGTGTCGCTGCACAGCTATTTTCAGGTCTCTCCAGATATGTTAGATCGGGTTCAAGTCAGGGCTCTGGCTGGGCCACTCAAGGACATTCAGAGATTTCTCCCTAAGCCACTCCAGCATTGTCCTGTTGGAAGGTGAAACTTTGCCCCAGTCTGAGGTCCTGAGCGCTTTGGAGCAGGTTTTCATCAAGGATCTCTCTGTACTTTGCTCCGTTCATCTCCTGACTAGTCTCCCAATCCCTGCCACTAAAAAACATCCCCACAGCATGATGAAGCCACCACCATGCTTCACCGTAGGGATGGTGCCAGGTTTCCTCCAGACGTGACTGTTGGCATTCAGGCCAAAGAGATCAATCTTGGTTTCATCAGACCAGAGAATCTTGTTTATTATGGTCTGAGAGTCCTTTAGGTGCCTTTTGGCAAACTCCAAGCGGGCTGTCATGTACCTTTTACTGAGGAGTGGCTTCTGTCTGGCCACTCTACCATAAAGGCCTGATTGATAGAGTGCTGCAGAGATGGTTGTCCTTCTGGAAGGTTCTCCAATCTCCACAGAGGAACTCTGGAGCTCTGTCAGAGTGACCATCAGGTTCTTGGTCACCTCCCTGACCAAGGTCCTTCTCCCCGATTGCTCAGTTTGGCCGGGCGGCCAGCTCTAGGAAGAGTCTTGGTGGTTCCAAACTTCTTCCATTTAAGAATGATGGAGGCCACTGTGTTCTTGGGGACCTTCAATGCTGCAGACATTTTTTGGTACCATTCCCTGATCTGTGCCTCGACACAATCCTTTCTCGGAGCGCTACGGACAATTCCTTCGACCTCATGGCTTGGTTTTTGCTCTGACATTCACTATCAACTGTGGGACCTTATATAGACAGGTGTGTGCCTTTCCAAATTACCACAGGTGGACTCCAATCAAGTTGTAGAAACATCTCAAGGATGATCAATGGAAACAGGATGCACCTGAGCTCAATTTCGAGTCTCATAGCAAAGGATCTGAATACTTATGTTAATAAGGTATTTCAGTTTTTTATTTTTAAGACATTTTCCCAAAAAATCTAAAAAACTGTTTTCGCTTTGTCATTATGGGGTATTGTTGTCTCTACCTTCTTGCCTTTGTGTTGTTGTCTGTGCCCAATAATGTTTGTACCATGTTTTGTGCTGCTATCAGGTTGTGCTGCTGCCATGTTGTGTTGCTACCATGTTGTTGTCATGTTGTGTTGCTGCCATGCTGTGTTGTTGTCTTAGGTCTCTCTTTATGTAGTGTTGTGGTGTCTCTCTTTATGTAGTGTTGTGGTGTCTCTCTTGTCATGATGTGTGTTTTGTCCTATATTTTTATTTTTAATCCCAGCCCCCGTCACCGCAGGAGGCCTTTTGCCTTTTGGTAGGCCATCATTGTAAATAAGAATATGTTCTTAACTGACTTGCCTAATTAAATGAAGGTTAAAGAAAAAAAAAAAAAAAAAGATCGATGAGTGAAAACATTTATTTTATACATTTTAGAATAAGGTATACTTCATTCTTCAAGGTACATTTTAAAAATTCTAAATCAATGAAGCACAAGATCATGTTGACTTTTACTAGATCAATAATTTCTGGATGACAGCTCTCCTTCAAACATCAAGGCTAACTGACAGTTAGGCTAGACCTAGAACACCACACACTGCCACTCTCAATTTATGCCTCAAATACCTGGAAAATCACATTTAAATCATTTCATTTTAGGCTGCAATAAATAATACTCTCAAGACACGTCTCAGTTCAATCTTTCTCAAACTGTAGTGTCAAGTCAACAAAACAGGGCAGTCTTTGGTCTGAGACGGTTGATGTGGGCGTTGTGAGCGAGAGGGCATCAGAGATATACTGTGGGTCCAGTGCTGGGAAGAAGGTAAAACCCCGCCTGCGTCATCGGCTTTACCGGAACGGCTCCGTATCGGGTTCAGCTGATCAATGCGAACTGGGTCCGCACGTTTATGTTATTGTTGCCAGAATTAATTCCCTTTTAATCTTGTGGAGATTATCGCCATCGATCCACATCCGTACCGCCCTAACAGATTTGTTTGAAAAAAGTGACAACTGAACAACTGAAAGAACGGCAGGCAGGAGCGACAATAAACAAAATGTCCCGTGTGTTTTCTTTAGTCATGTTTCCCCTTTTTTTTTTTCCTTTTTTTTTTTACTGTGCCCAAGTACATCACATGAACATCATTTTCCTACAACGTAATTTCATGTTAAATTTGATTTAGAATATTTGCCTTTTTCAAAGGCCTATTTTAGCTTGGGTCTAATTTCAGTGACGCCAGAGGAATATTTTGAAAAATACAGTCGGCCTATATGCTTCTCATTTCACAAGAGGTAGAGGTATTGGAGTGTATGTTTCTATGTAGGAATGATTACAGTGTTAAATCGCCACAATTTAGACATAACAAACACAATGGTTCATTTAAAAGGATTTTCATTATTTTATTTTCGAAATAAAAGCAATATAGGCCTACGTTTTTTTTTTTTTTTTCGATCGTCTATAGTTAAGGGTGCATTTATTATCCAATTTTGATTTCTTATTTGTTTACAGGCCTATTTATTTGTTTATTTTTGCATATATCCACTCATTCGTTAATTATGCATAGGCCTAATAACGTTTACCTGTTCAATCTCAACCGTCCAGAATTCTATCATGACGCGTGTCCCCTGTGATTTATTTATTTGGTCAAGTTATTTCAGCTGGACTGTAAACCGCATATCAATGATGTCGGCTAGGCTAGCTGTAACAGGGAATGTTGTCGGGTCCGTGGACCGCACATGGAGGTGTCAGCCAGGACCAGGACAGCCTGATTACATGCAGCAGTGTTGAGTGCAGGTGGAATAAGTTTGAGTCAAGTGTCACGTTTGATTTGACTAAGCTATTCAAGCTGGGACAAGGCCATTTTCCCCGCTGAAACTATGCAGCGAAAGGGCACCAGTTATATTCTCTGCGTAGAAGCTGTTGTATTAAATAATTAGTAGGATATAGGCCAATGACCAACAGCTACTGCAATGGTGGTTATTGCCTAAAGACCAATTGACTATTGATTGACTATTGATGAGCCTATAAACCTATATTTATTTAGGCCTACTTTACATAAGGTGATTAATTGGAGAGAGAAAAAACATTCCGCATTTACGAATCAAATTGCATTACAACCACATCTTTGACATAATCCTATGATTTAACGTTAGCATTTTCAATCCGTGATATTTATTGAAGTAATTGTTCTATTACACCCGCTGATTCTGCACAACGAACTGCGAACAAAAGCCTCGCGCCCTGCTCCACATTTTGCCTAGCTGGTTAACGCGACAAGGTGACGTTTTGTGCTCGAGCTGTGGGTCACGCCGAGATTTATATCAATAATTCATTGAGCCGCGCGCGCTGCAGCTTCTGTTCTTCTTTTCAATTCCCTGGCTGCTGCCTCGCGCCGAGCCGATCACATAATACCTTCCCCCAAAGCCCTGAGCTGCCTGGCCGCAGAGTTACCGCTTTCTGGAAACTAATGATGCTGCTGCGGGGAAGAAGGGAAGTCTGCAACGCCTTTTCCCCCCTATCATTTAAAAAATAATAATAATAATGTAGGCTACCAATGATATAGGCTATATTTGGTGATGTTTTCATGCTGTCAATTTTGTTTACAATCGTTCCATAACTAATGTGAATATTAAAAAAAGGCCTTTCAACGTTCGCTGCATGAAGTCATGGCATTTAACTGATCATAGAAGGAAAAATATGTTACAGATTATGATATGGAGCAAGCCAATATCTTTCCATCCGTACAATATTAGTCATTGCATTAAAGCCTCCTCAAATGTTATTATTACCCCTCTGATCAATACATTACGTAGGCCTATTTTATATATAAATGACATCTGATGGTGTAGTTGTTTTGGTGTTACAGTACAGCGAGCGTGCCCTTTTAGAAAATGCGCAGAATTTGAAATATTGATCCACTACGGGTCTGTCTTCCTTTCCAAACCTCATCTCAATCAGGCAATATCCCCTTCGATTTAGACAAAACAGTCGACTTTCCACACTATACTTAATGACCATACATGTACACCCTACACGCCTGTAATAGTTTACATTCAGGATAGCCCATATCGAGTTATATTCATCTGTGAAAAATAAATTGCCTTTACTAATAGGCAATGTTTGTTTGCTTAACATGACTAGTTTATTAATATTTTTTTGGGACGATCGTGATAACAGTGAACTAAAAGAAAACGAGAAACCTCATTAAATACAATCCACAATCAATTCTGAAAGGGAACCAACTGTAGAGAGGGTACATTTATTTCGCTTTGACGGAACAAAAGAAAGCCGGTCTAGTCGTTCTACGTGTTCTCGCTAGAGGGGGCTCCAGCCTTACTATAGGGCGACCATGCATGTATTTACCCGCTTTTCAACGCATCCCAGGCTTTGATTGGAAAAATCTCATCACAATCAACAGCATTCTCTGTCTGTCTCTGTCTCTGTCTCTGTCTCTGTCTCTCGCCTCAATGAGGGAACACGCACAGAAAAAGTCCAAGCAATGCATTTGCACAATATTCCTTAGGCTGCATTAATAACCTGCCTACTCCAGGTGTAAATATGTCTATTCAATAAAACATAAATATAATATATATATATATATATATATATATATATATATATATATATATATATATATATATATATATATATATATATATATATATATAAAGAATTGATAGGCCTCCCCATAACAACAAACGGCAAAATTGTCTATAATTATTACATTTTTCAGGGGATTTTTTTTTATTAGGGGCTAGTGCTGTTTTCAATGCAGCACATTTTTAAAAGCTGGGGGTCCTATCTATCTGCTTATAATAATCTCATATAAACATTAAAATATAGCCACACATGACATTTCATCAGAAGAACTTGCTCGTCACTAAAAGGGTAGGGTTATACCCTAGAATAGCCATAACATAAATAGCCTATTATTAAATGGATAATATTCGAGAGAGAAATCCTTTGACCTTGTCATTGATATCGATTTGATTTGATTTTGATTTGATTTGATTTTTGGTCAATTGTTATTATGGATCAATAATAACAATATTACTACTGTAATTTGAAATAAATGTCATTCATCTAGTCTACTCTGCAGCGAGAGGTATAGATAGATATATAGATAGATATATAGATATATATATAGACAGATAGATAGATAGATAGATAGATAGATAGATAGATAGATAGATAGATAGATAGATAGATAGATAGATAGATAGATAGATAGATAGATAGATAGATAGATAGATAGATAGATAGATAGATAGATAGATTCTGAACTGTGTTTTAGTGCAGGGCTATTGCCTGACTACGAGCAGAGGAAGGCAGGCAGACAGGCAGCAAACAGCAGCAGACGGATCGGTTTTTATTGAGGATACCTTGTCTTACCTGCAAGCCGTAGGGCCGACATCCTCTGAAACTCGGGTTCCTGCAGCCACTTCCACATCCTTCGAAAGGTCTCCCTTCCAGATTTAAGTTTACTCCAAGGTTTGGGGTTCCTTAAGAGGTCTGAAAGGGTGCCTTGCGAGCGACACAGCACCCTCTGGGCGAATATAGCCTGGGGGATGCTATACCGCTTCAGTTCGGCTGTGATCCTTTGTGCCACTTCTTTGGTGTTGATCTCTTCAAGCTGCCCCGAGTTGTTACCTTGTTGTCCCGAGGAGGAGGGCGGTCTGTCCCGGTTGGAAGCCAACACAGGCCCGTGGGATTGAGAGTGGCCCGGGTGCCCGCTGTGGTGCATCCCGTTCAAATGCGGCATCATACCTGCCGTGGGTCCACCGAGGCCTCGTGAGAGGTGTTGATCTCCCCTGGCTAGCATGGCAGTGTGGGCATCGAAGTTGGAGCTTAGCATCTTGTCGTGCCCATGTGTGCCATAGTTGTGGAGGCTTTGCTGGGTATTATGAATGGAGCCCAAGCCATTGCCTAGAGGGCTGCTGGCCAGGGGGGATAAACTCTGACCCATCCCGGTCATGTCCTTATGATATGGACTGTAGATGTTGTTCATTGCTGGTAAACCCCTCTCGTCCCGCATCAGCGTGAAACTCCCGCTTACGTTCCCAGAGAGACGCTGGTGGTGGTGGTGGTGGTGGTGGTGATGCGGATGGTGGAATTTGTCCGAAACGGTTGAAATGGGGGGTAAGGGTTGAAGTGGAGTTAACGTGGTGTATGTGCCGTTCATGCCCATCCCGGGTGGGGACGTATCACACGGCATGCTCATAGCGTGATGGAGCGGGTGCGACAATTCTTGTCGATAGTCTCCGGATCCGTCCAGAATCGTTGCCATGCTGGACACCATGGAGGACCGCGACGATGCCGCTGCCAGATCCTGATGTAACCGCAAAGAAGCCCCCGCGTTCCGATTGTGATGGGGGCTGTGGCTGTTCATCAAGTCCTGGTCATGGCTCAGTCCGCCATGCAGATTGCCAATGCTGTCCATTGTCATCTCTGGGTTCATGCCGTAAGCTTCCAGATCCTTGGCCAGGCATCGATAGGCGTTATAGGCAGTCTTCATTCAGCCCTCATTCAGTCCATTGATCTATTTAATGGTTTGTGCCGCGATGGGTATTTCCTTCGGTTTGTTTTCTCTAAGGCCTCTCGGGGTTTTTTAATGTTAAAAAATTACCGATCTCTATCAGACGGGCCAGTGCTGAGTCTTCCTAAATCCATGTCCGAGCCTCTCCTCCTCCTACGTATTATGTTTAGGCCGGTGGAGCTGTCCAGGATGGGCTTGCTGAACGGACAGCCTAACTCGCTGGCGGGGGAGGGGACTCCCAGTTACGGACGGCTGATATGACCACCCACAGTCGCTCCTTGGTTCAAACAAAGGCATTTCATTGGCTGCCTCTCCCATATTCATGTTTACGGATAGAGCACCAGTCAGAAATAAGGGTTGGTAGAGATTTATACGCATCTCTGGAGTCTAATGTCAGAAAGTCTGAATATCTTCTCAACTTCCTCTGCTGGAATAGTTTCACAAGACACCATTTTCAGTTTCACTCATGAACAGTGAGAGACTTTATTGATAACATGGGCTAAATAGGCATATGGTCAACATTGGGCCATACGTATTTGAAACATAATTTAGAATTGGCTACTGACCAGTGGTTGCAGAATTAGATTAATACATTGAACTATTATTATTCAATGATCTGGATATTCATGTATAATAGTAAGTCTGTGGGCGCTTATAATTGTCCTTTTTCATGTGATATGTGTTATTTTGCATATCCAAACGCCCCCTTGGAGTGGGGTCATGGCCAGCCATTATAAACCCAATTAGCGTTAAGTGCCTTGTCAGCTCGGGGATTCGAACTAGCAACATCTTGGTTACTGGCCCAACACGCTAAACACTAGGCTACATGCCACCACAGGTTGGTGTATGGTGTTTCATGTTTTAATGTCAGGTGCGCAAAGAACTGCCTTTCTTGCGAGCTCTAAACCCAACAATGTATTAGTCAATATCAATGTAGTACAAAAATAACATAAGGACAAGTTAGGTCAGGCCTATATAAATAAACAAAATAAGTAATCTTTGTAGAGCTATAGTCATCATCATGTCCACATTCCTCCTGCTTTGCCAATTTTACTAAATATACGAGTGAGCAATACAACATAGTGACTGTAATTGTCATGTTATGACTTAACAAGAGTAACGTGCTCAAACAAAGTGCAGGTAGCCTTCTGTTCACATTTCACTAAGTGTCAATCACTGAAAACTAGACCAAATGATCTTAGGCAGTCTGGTCTCTCTCTCTCTCTCTCTCTCTCTCTCTCTCTCTCTCTTTCTCTCTCTCACACACACAAACAGAGAAGTAGATCTGAGTCAGAAATATAACAATTATGATATTTTTCAGGATATATGAGTTGTGTTATTCATACATGAGAATATGAGTTCATCCCTTATGATAAATGATCTCTCTCCCGCTTTCCTTGTGCTCTCTTCTCCATCATACCCAGGCTTCTCAAGATTAACCCTACTTTCCGATTCTCCGCATCTTCGGTCTGTCGAAGCAGCAGTTAAGGGCGGCAGGTAGCCTGGCTGGTAGATGCTTTGGCCAGTAACCTAAAGGTTGCGGATCGAATCCCCGAGCTGATAATGTAAAAATCTGTCGTCCTGCCCCTGAGCAAGGCAGTTAACCCACTGTTAACTGCGCCGATTACGTGGATGTCGATTAAGGCAGCCCCCCAGCACCTCTCTGATTCAGAGGGGTTGGGTTAAATGCGGAAGACACATTTCAGTTGAATGTATTCAGTTGTACAACTGACTAGGTATCCTCCTTGTACCACTCAGTATGAGGTCTAAATTCATAATTGTAAGTGTCACACTTACCACACCTTTTGTAAAAAAATTAAAATAAAAAAACGTTGGCTACAGATATTACTCAAATGTAAACTTGCTGTCTCAAATGACACTCGCTTGACAGTTGCTCCCCTTGAAGGAGGGCAGTCTAAGCAGAATTGACTCTTTGAGCCAACACTCCTACAGTATAAATGATAATAGCAGAGCAATGTTTTTGAAACAGCTGAAATGTACAGATATTTTCCTAATATTTGCGACTTGTTTTATTTAGTTTAGTTTTTACCTGAACTTGCAGTAACAGCCTGTTACATTCTGAAAATGTAGCAGTAGCTGCCGACTGCACTGAGCCACGTGAAACTATGGAAGCTCATCCCCACCACCAAAAACATGTAAAATGTAGATCATACAAATAGGATATATTTTTTTTCATTTGAAACACTGTGTGATGATTTCAGAGGAGGCACCACAGGTCCCAGAGTGTGTGTGTGTGTGTGGGGGGGGGGGGGGGTAAATTGTTTTCCTGGGGCCAAGAGTTTTTCCTGGTGGTAGTGGGCTAACCTAACCAACTCAGGTCGCAGTTGTAAATGAGAACCTGTTCTCAACTGGCTTACCTGGTTAAATAAAGGTGAAATAAAATAAAAATAAAAACTCAGGGCCCTAGTTGTAGCGTAAGACATAGTAATAAATCAGCTATATAAAAAAAAAATGTTTTATATGGGCTATGATGGGACCAGATTCATTTTCTAATCAGGTCATATGTTTTTCTTCAACTCCTGAAAGAACTCCTGGCTCAGGGAGGATGAGAACCTGTAAACCCTTTACACAGACAAAGAGACAACAACCGCGATTGGACCAAAACGAACAGGGCTGAGCTAGCTGTATGCAAGGTTGCAGGGTGAGGGCCTTTGAGTCTGTAATTTAAAGATACTCAGACAGTATGTCATCATTATTGTGTTGATTGATTAATTCCAGTCAATCAGTTTGGATTAAAAAGGCCCAGGTAGTCTAACCACCTGAAGGTTGAATATAAACCAAATTTGATGACATTTGCATTTTCTCAGAACACAAATAAATGGGCCTATTTTGGGCTATAAATACATAGCTTTCCCCAGGCCCAGATGGGATCAGAGAGCATAGGCTGCTCTAGGCTACCTGCAGCTGTGTTTGTTATCAGTAGGCTACCTGCAACTGTGTTTGTTATCAGTAGGCTACCTGCAACTGTGTTTGTTATCAGTAGGCTACCTGCAGCTGTGTTTGTTATCAGTAGGCTACCTGCAGCTGTGTTTGTTATCAGTAGGCTACCTGCAGCTGTGTTTGTTATCAGTAGGCTACCTGCAACTGTATTATCAGTAGGCTACCTGCAACTGTGTTATCAGTAGGCTACCTGCAGCTGTGTTTGTTATCAGTAGGCTACCTGCAACTGTGTTATCAGTAGGCTACCTGCAACTGTGTTATCAGTAGGCTACCTGCAGCTGTGTTTGTTATCAGTAGGCTACCTGCAACTGTGTTTGTTATCAGTAGGCTACCTGCAGCTGTGTTTGTTATCAGTAGGCTACCTGCAGCTGTGTTTGTTATCAGTAGGCTACCTGCAGCTGTGTTTGTTATCAGTAGGCTACCTGCAGCTGTGTTTGTTATCAGTAGGCTACCTGCAACTGTGTTATCAGTAGGCTACCTGCAACTGTGTTATCAGTAGGCTACCTGCAGCTGTGTTTGTTATCAGTAGGCTACCTGCAACTGTGTTATCAGTAGGCTACCTGCAACTGTGTTATCAGTAGGCTACCTGCAGCTGTGTTTGTTATCAGTAGGCTACCTGCAACTGTGTTTGTTATCAGTAGGCTACCTGCAGCTGTGTTTGTTATCAGTAGGCTACCTGCAACTGTGTTTGTTATCAGTAGGCTACCTGCAACTGTGTTTGTTATCAGTAGGCTACCTGCAGCTGTGTTTGTTATCAGTAGGCTACCTGCAGCTGTGTTATCAGTAGGCTACAGTTGATCAGGCTGAAGCACTTTGACAAATCATTTTTGGTGGTGGGTATAGCTTCCATATAAAACAGCCTGTCGCAAATCCGCAGTGAATTCACTTATACCCACGTTTTCTGTCACAATTTGCTTTTACCACATGTAATGATTTGCATGATATTGATAAAAATGAAGTCGGGTTTGCTGTATTGTTGTACGGTAGGTCTACTGTACTTTAATATTCGTATGAGAGGGTTAATCGTTAATTTTTTATAGGCTAATGTTACTTGATGAAGATGATGTTAGCAACGCTGCGCTTTTGTCTTGAAGCTAAAATGTAAGGAGTGTATCCTACAGACGAGAAAATTAACCCTTTAATTGTCTGCACATGCTTGTGAATTGTTGCATTATTCAATAGTATAATATGTTTTAGAAGAAAAGTTTCTGTCAATGTTGAATAGTTTGTGCTTACTGGCTAGTGACTACTGTGATATTTACGGTCAATTTGATCTGCAGACAAATAATGTGTCTTTGCCAGCCACAAAGAAAGGTAAGGCGAGGTTTTATTGTGAATTGAAAAGTATAAATCTCTTTCGTCACTCCGCTCCTCAGACTCTCCTTCATATCTCCATTAGGGGACACAGAAAGGTATTTTAGAGCACGGAGAGAGACGGCACAAAGAAGCAGCATTGGTCACATTTGGTTTAAACAGAACAGCTTTAAAAGCAACAGATTTCTCGGAAGCCGCGGTTGCTTTGGGTCGGGAGGCTGATATTTTGTTTGGAAGTTGCGCAGATGTTGCTTTTGTTTGAATACACTGTAATTAAGGAAGAGGGACAGAAGTCTGAAAACCGTGACCTATTTCCCTTTTGATCAGCTGTCAAAGGAGGAGCAGGGGGTCGCTTCAAGCATTGGTCTCTTCCAAAACTTTCAGCTGGCAACAGACGAGACCACAAATTGGGGGAACTACAGTATTGTGGGCTACCTGTGGGGCTTTTTTTTACCCCTTGTTGGTCGTTTCGACAGCGCGCGAACCCACTGCACTGACACAATTACCATCCAAGGATATTATTATAGAATGAACGAACGTTTAGGCTCGCTTTGCTTTCACATCTTTTGAGAGGCTTTTTTGTATTATTTCAATGTTGGGAATCCAACTTAGGCTATGCATCAAAATACTTGTTGCTGGAAATGGTTTACAGTAGTCAACAAATCAATGTAACCTATTCTATAACGAGGCCGAATCAACATGGTTTCTAAGCTATAGGCCTATTATATATCTGGCCCTTGCAGGCAATGACCGATTAGCCTGCATTGTTTTCCAATGTATGGGCAAACAAAAATGGGTTGTGTGCTGACTACTGTGTACAGTAATGTATATAGCTAATCTACAAATCACAACACTGAACTAATAATTGAAGTTTATTGTAACATTCATTCTCTGTGAAAACTAGGCCTATAACGTTTTTAAAAAATAAATAATTTGTAGACTCGGTTTATATCAATGTAATAACCGAAAGATGTTCTTTTTCAATCGTAAAGTCACACGTTTCCAAAGACAATCTGCTAAATGAATAATGATTACGATTATCATATAAAGTAGATTAGCCTGTATAATTGTATATTTCAAGTAGCCTAATATAATCCCATAAACCTATACAGTAAGAGACACACTCAAATCTGTCAGAAAACGAGATAGTTGCAAATATCGTTGACAACAAATTCAAATACAACCCCCCCCCCCCCCCCTCCCTCACAAATTAATCTTAAAGTCTAAAATCAGAATAACATGTATCGCTAATAAAACATAATGTGCAAGTCCCTCCGAGCATGGTCGTTTCTAAACCAAAAGGAAAGGTAATGTCTAAAAGACAAGCCTGAATAACTCTGGGTCGATTGGGACATGTGCCTCTTAGTTTTCCTCTTTCATTTCTGTCCTGGCCTCTCCTGCCATCTGCTCAGCAAGTGCACTAGGCTAGTATTGATTAGTATCATTGTTCTGCAGAGTCCATGCTAATCTATACCGTTACTGGCAATCAGTCGGCGCTCTGCATTGCATCTGTCCCTACGCTGCTTATAGCTGGCGATGTGAGTCCATGACCTAGCACTGTCTGGCCCCCCGGTCACTGTTTCAGAAGGCGTTAGGTAAGTGTCCCACATTCCTTTGTGTTATATAATGTTGATTTTCATCGTATCTGTGGAATGAACATGTAATGAGCAGCTCTGAAATGTAGGGTTTAGAACAGGACGGATTCAGTAGGCTAGTGACGAAGAGAGAGAGAGAGAGAGAGAGAGAGAGAGAGAGAGAGAGAGAGAGAGAGAGAGAGAGAGAGAGAGAGAGAGAGAGAGAGAGAGAGAGAGAGAGAGAGCGGTAGGTCGGGGTTCTCCATAGCGTGCTGCCAGCACTTGACTGACTGCCGGGGAGACGCGCATGGAGCCGTCTATGGGCTATGCAGAAGTATGTGATTTATCCTAATGTGTGTGCTCGCAATGTGCGAAGTACCAAGTTGATATTCAAAAGCTATTTGTTTCAATTTAAAGTCATTATAAATTGTATACCAAAGAAAATGCAGCAATTACCTAATTTGAATGGCTTGGTTTAACTTTAGTAGGCCACAGTTATTTCTATTCAGTCACATATAGGCTAATCTTAAAGTGTGTGTCCAATGAATCCTAGCTTAAACCGTAAAATAATATGCATTAATGCTACTTTAGGATTGATGCAACTTGAAGTACTAAAATACACTGAGTGTACAAAACATTAAGAACACCTGCTCTTTCCATGACATAGACTGACCAGCAGTGGTGGAAAAAGTACTCAATTGTCATACTTGAGTAAAAGTAAAGATACCTTAATAGAAAATGACTCAAGTAAAACTGAAAGTCACCCAGTAAAATACTACTTGAGTAAAGGTCTAAAAGTATTTGTTTTTAAATATACTTAAGTATCAAAAGTAAATGTAATTGCTCAAATGTACTTAAGTATCAAAAGTAAAAGTAAAAGTATAAATCATTTCAAATTCCTTATATTAAGCAAACCAGACGGCACACGTATTTATTTATTTTTTTACATTTTTAAAATGTACAGATAGCCAGGGACTCACTCCAACACTCAGACATAATTTTCAAACAGTGAGTCCACCAGATCAGAGGCAGTAGGGATGACCAAGGATGTTCTCTTGATAAGTGCGTGAATTGGACCATTTTCCTGTCAAAATGTAAGGAGTACTTTTGGGTGTCAGGGAAAATGTATGGAGTAAAAAGTACATTATTTTATTTAAGAATGTAGTGAAGTAAAAGTAAAAGTTGGCAATAATATAAATAGTAAAGTATTAAAGTACTTGAGTAGTACTTTAAAGTAATTTTTACTTAAGTACTTTACACCACTGCTGACCAGGTGAATCCATGTAAACGCTATGATCCCTTATCGATGTCACTTGTTAAATCCCCTTCAATCAGTGTAGATGAAGGGGAGGAGACAGGTTAAAGAAGGATTTTTAAGCCTTGAGACAATTGAGACATGGATTGTGTATGTGTGCCATTCAGAGGGGGAATGGGCAAGAAAAAAGATTTAACTCAATATTAGGAAGGCGTTCCTAACGTTTGGTATACTAAGTGTAGATTATAAATGTTAGATTTATGTCTTAATGTGTAATTATTACCATATCATTTTAATCTGTTATAATACTATTATCATTACGAGGCCTGTTGTTATGTAATGATGATGATGATGATTTTTATTATGATCAGGCCTACGACTGAAATGTTTTGGTATGCATGCTAATAGCGCTAACCATCTGGTAGGCCTAAAGCCAGTTTGTGACATGCTTGCTGTTTTGTTTTAACGCTCCGTTTTGAAATGCAAATAAACCTAAACTTTCAACAGGAGACACACGGGCCTAATCCTTCACCCATATTTTGTTATATTGTAGTTTACACCTCGGTATACACTGTAGAAGAATATGATTTAGATAGTTAGACATTAACAAAACGTTTACATCCTCTCTCTCTCTCTCTCTCTCTCTCTCTCTCTCTCTAAACATAAACATGTGGCCTCATTGTTCGCGTTGTGTTATGGTGAAATCCGTTTTTAATAAGGGCACAAGAAAATACATTTTACTAGTCTTTAGGAGATATGAATAGAACTTAAGTTTTGAGCGCAGCGCGTGCCCACATGCAACGTCAATTTGCATCCAAGCGATATATAGCCTCTTGTTGATTAGAGGGGATGAGGGGTTCACGGATGAGATACATTATATAGCCTGTTGTTGCTTAGATTTTCGAGCATGGTTTTTATAGTTTATGTGATACATAACTTTAGCATTTAAGCATGTAAGCATGGAGTGCAGCATGCACTCCATGCTTATATATTATTATGACAATAACACACGTTACAAAGAATGAGAATTCTAATGGTCGGAAGGAAATAGGATATACATAGCATAATAGTTATTATGGCAGAAGAGTAATAGTTGTTAGTTGCAAAAATACTTTCATCTGTCATTTACAGTCTGTCAGATTGAAAACATTGAAAAGGGTCTGCTCTTCTAACGATTAAGAAATGTGCATAATCGTGGTATTTTGTTGTTGACCATTTCTTGTAATATATTAACGATGATTTTGATATACATCACATCATGTGAGTGTGAATAATATAATACAGAAAAGCCAGGCGATTGAAATGCAACAAACAGATCGACCCAGATACAAGCACACAGTAGGACAGGAGTCGTAATGTATTAACTAGGAGGGGAAAGGAGTAATCTCCACTAAACACCACGATTATGTATTGTCCTCGGGCGTGCGCTCTTTTTAATCATAACATTTGATTTAATTATTGCTCCACGTGTAAGACAGCAACAACTAGAACAATATACAGTATGTAGCGGCTTCGTTCTGGAGCTTATTATACATGTTGGAATTTATCCTTCACACTCAAATGTTAAGTTTTGTTGTAGGCTATAGGGCTTAGGTCTGTGACTGTCCTAAAGGTGTGTGAGTATGCCACATAAACAATTAGGTTATAATGAAAGCGAATTTAAAACGAATAAAACATTAATAGCCTACGACTAGATGCGCCAGTTGGTTAACTTTAGCGACATTATAAGCTTCTTATAACAAGCTACATTTTTTTTTTAACACCCTACAGTCAACTTGGATAGGCTAATGATCCACGTTTCATACAAGGCTGCACTAGCCATCAGATCACAAGTGAAGTACATAACAGCCAAAGCATGATGCTTTGAAGCGCATTCTGTTTTAGGGCCTCTTTACAAGCACGGGACATTAGGAGACAAGAATGAGGGGTCATCAATGATCAGAGGTCAGGCCCTCGGCTCGAGCCATCTGACCCCTCCAATTTTGCATATTATACCCTGTTGGGGTGGCTCGCTTTTCAAAGGAAGATTTTTTTTTTACAGAAACCAAACATTCGAAATGAATGAATATTCTAATGTTAAATATTTTGATCTGGTCGAAATTTCTATTTTATTAAAGTAATAAATGGTTGGATAAAAAAAAGGTAACAACCAAGCAAATAACAAAGTATTGTGTAAATGAATAACATTTTATTTGGTGCTTTATAAAGATCATGAATTTAAAGACTATTCACATTTATGTATCAATCATTAGTGTATTTTAGAAATCAGGAAAGTACCTCTGGAAGTAAAACAAACATTTCCCCTATTATTATTATTATTATTATATGATAGTGATATTATCCGTTCAACTGCTTTTAAAGACAACTGTGTATCTACATGAGTTAAATCCATTAGTTTAAATCCAAACCATTTTGAGTGGATGAGCCTTTGCTCAGAAGTCTCGGTTAATCTGTCACCTGATTTGGTATGAATGTCCTCGAAATATCCTGTATTCTAACATTCCTCATCCTCACTAACTAACATATCTTTTTTTGTTTTGTTTTGCCTTGCATATACATATTTATAATTGTGTTATCTAGCGTATTCAACAATCCATCAAAGTGTTTCCATTGAGATTCAATATAATGCTTGAGTTTTATTTTAATTTGTGGTGTTTCCTCTGCAACTATAATGTTAACCTCCCTTGCATAGAAACATATGTTATCTTGTCAACGACCCAATTCAATAATGTTTCCTCTTTAGGTTTTAAACTAGCTGTGTGTAATGGGCTCTGTAGACAGTGGTGTTGGACCTACAGACTCCAGTGGTGTTTTGCTTACTCTCTGTGATTCTCTCAGCAGGGAAATATAAACACTCTCCTCCTGACTTACGACCTTTGAACTTTAACCCCTTCTATCACACAGACCACCAAGCTGTCTCCTGACCTGCTACAGAACAGGACAAGACAGGACCATTCAAGCCTCTTATGCAACACATAGGACACGTAGAACAGATAAAACACATAGAACACATAGAACAAGTAGAACAAGTAGAACAAGTAGAACAAGTAGAACAAGTAGAACAAGTACAACACATAGAACACATAGAACACATAGAACACATAGAACAAGTAGAACAAGTAGAACAGGTAGAACAAGTAGAACACATAGAACACATAGAACACGTAGAACAAGTAGAACAAGTAGAACACATAGAACACATAGAACAAGTAGAACACACAGAACACATAGAACAAGTAGAACACGTAGAAGAAGTAAAACACGTAGAACAAGTAGAACACGTAGAACACATAGAACACGAAGAAAGTCCAAATCAACAGTTATGTTTATCAAACCACTGACTATTTATATGTATTAAGGCCTAGATTCAATCAGTAACGCGGAAGATCTGCACTATAGCGCCACTGAAATTTAAAGGCAATGTTATTGCATTTGCAGAAACTGCATTCACGGTAAACACTGCATATTTCAACTCAATCGGAAATTACCTTTACATTTAAATCGTGCTATAACACGGATCTTTCATGCTACGGATTGAATCTACCCTAAACCTGCATCTGTAAATTGTGATTGTTATTGTAGTCATATTAATATTCAGCAAGGTATCATTATTTTTGTAATTCACTGTTGTTAGACTACTACAGCTAGCAATGGATAATCTTATATTATACTACTACTATTATTATTATTATTATTATTATTATTATATGGGATCATTTTCACAGTTGCTCAGTCATACAAGTGGTGTGGCAATATCATGTGTTTTACAAAAACAGACATCATGTTCATTTTGAAACCATATTCTCTTAGAATTGGTATATGAACTCATAATAAAAAAGAAACAGAAATATTGTCAAATCTTCAGGAGATATGTGTGTTAATTATATCATATGGGTTCAATTTCATTGATACCAGAATAGGCCTACAATTCATCTGTATTGTTGTAAAGTTGTATGGTTGGTGTTAAAACGTATGTCACTTTTTAATTCAAAAATAAATAATGAATAAAACAAATAGACAATATGAATGTAACGTAAGATTATTTCCTTTCAAATTATCTGCAATTGACCCGTTTTTGTTTTTACAATGTTATAATACGAATAGTACCCCTGTAAAGCATCAAAAACCATGCTGGATAGGCCTACTTTGAGGTTGCCTACTGTTATCATCATGTAAGATGCAACTCAGTATAAATCGAGATTGTAGCCAGCAGCCTACCATTTGCTAATGCCTTTGCACAACAACAAAAAACATAACTGAGAAAGTACTAAAAGTTTTTTTTTTTTTTTTTACTAAGAAATGACTTAGAGAAAAATAAGCGCTTTCATCATTGTCTTACTGTTGAGTGGGAACACGACCGTATCCTGCTGTGATTGTATCAACAGAATCTGACCTGCTGATGTAACTGCTGTCATTGAACAATGGGAACAAAGTGTGTTTCTATCTGTAAATTAAACGTGGTCAAATACGTCTCAGTATATCAAGCCTCATTGTTATCTTTTATTTTACAACAGTGAGTTCGAATTTGAATTGATAATCAACAATAGTGACTGACTGAGACACACGCACGCACGCACGCACCTATATTTTCAATCTTCTCCTATCACAAAGGGATGGCAATTTCTCCACGACCCCTCCCCTCTCCCCTCTGAAACACAGCAGCCGATATTGATCTCAGGAGGTTCTTTGCATTATTTCTGTTTGCATTATACACAAAGGAGGCAAAAACGATGGGCTGGGATTCAATCATATAGCGGGTTATATGCATTACGGCTTTTAAAGGCAATTGTTCCCCTGTTCGCGGAGATCCCATTGCAGGTGACTGCTGCATATGTTGACTTCATTGGAAATTACCTTTAAAGAGCGACTGCCTTTAAAAAGCAAGAAATCCATTTGAAAATGGCCTATGTGGCATCGATATGAGTCAGAAACATTTATTATAGTGTCAAAATTGACTACAAAGTGTAAATAGGATAATTTTGGTCATAAAGTCAGTCTCCTCTAAAACGGAGTTGGGAAAGTCTGTGTCACAATGCGTAAATTCAGTTTGGGTTTTGATTTGAAGATGTCCATTTGCCCACTAACATGGGGTGAACAGCTGTGGCAAAGACAGTGAGCACGGTTACATGCACACAATAATGCGATTATTGTGGATAGTCAGGTTAATATAACAGTTCGTTTAAAACGTTTACATGCTTTGCAAGAAGAACGATTTCCCTAATAATCCTGTTTACATGGACACATTTGAAATCAGGCTACGGATGGGATAAATGCAGAAACTCGCCAATCAAAATAAACGTTCTACCACAGTGACCATGTTATTTTTGCGTATACTTTTTGATTCTGAGTTCGACATATAAAGTTTGTATGTGAAAACTATTTATAAGATGCATACTTGAAGTTTTTCAGAACTCTCTTCACTGGTGCAATGGGAGGCTTTCGCTACCAGGTGCTGGCACATGCGCAGATCAAATACACCGCTGGAAGCCGATTAAACTGTTTACATGTCCTAATAATTCGAAAGTTTGCTCAGAAAACCAGGTGTTTTAATCCATGTATGCTTACTTCGATTATGATCTTACACCAATAAAGATAAACAGAGTAAGGTGTCTAGATGACTAATGCCATATTCAGCCTACATCCATAATCAGTTTAAAATCGAATTATTAGTGTGCATGTAAACGTACTCAGGACAGTATGAAAATAAGCTAAAACTGCTTCTCCAATAGAAATACCCGATCACACTTGCAGGAGATGTCAAGGCGACGTTGGCTAAACTCATGCATAGAACACATAATCGAACGGTCGTCTTGCGACGAACTACGCATGTGCAGGCTGTCAAATCAAAGGCACTCCTTCAACATAAAGTTGGTTTTGACGAAAACTAAAATGTTTCAGTTTGTCAATTTCAAAAATGTGGAGTAATAACATGTTAAACTACTTAAGAGATTGGTTCGAATCTATGTTGTGCATTTAGATTTCGAGAAAATTAACAACTAAGGAATATTTTTTTTATTCTCTCATTGACTTCTCAAAACCCAAACCCTGGCCTGGTCTGTTTCCCGAGTGTTCCCGGAAGTCTCGCGATGTTGCGCCTCTGGGTTTAGAAACGGTGGCTGCCGTGATTGCTCTCTAACCATTAGCATAGACAGCTGACCACGTTTACATGCACACGGTATTTCAGATAGTAGGCGTAGCTCATATCCAGCTTAAGGTCTTATTCGGGAAAAGCTGTTTACATACACCTTTGATATCCCACTCACGAGTATCCCTGTATCCATAAATAAACAGAATATTCCTAATTTAAATTCAAATGGGTTAAATGGAATAGTAACTGAACTCTGGACACTGACTGAAGGCCCATAACCTCTCACATGTAGCCTATTATAACATGAACTCCTGCAGAATTGTGCATTTCTTGCAGTAAAATGATACAACAAATGTTAATTTTGTCTCAGTACTGGGAGTGGAGAAATATGATTTCTTTCTTTCAGCATCTCGTGAGAAAATGTGAATGCGTGTGTAACTCAAGCAGACAGTATTTCAATGACATAAAATATGCACCTAAAACGAGTCTTATCAGATACATGTTTCATAGTTTTCTCTAATTTTAATTTCCTTAAAACTGATCAAACTGATGACATTTGGACATTTTGCATGGGAACAATCTTTCCACTGTTTTGAAATTATTATTTTCTCCCAGGTCCCGAAACGAAACAGACAACTTTACAAGTATTAACTAGATTACTAATGGATTCATTCAATCATTATTCTGGTGAACACTACTTTATTTAGTCTTCTGGGGCAAGAAGTTATGACAGAAGAGAAGCTGCATGTTTCAAACTATAGTTGACAAACAAACGGCCTAGCATATGTCAAATTATAATATGGCCTGCCAAATGTTGAAAATTATAAGCAGAAATGTATCTAAATTACGGTGAAAGTAGCCAGTAGGCTATTTGTATTTTTGTATTTATAAGGGATCCCCATTAGCTGCTGCCAAGGCAGCAGCTACTCTTCCTGGGGTCCAAACATATTAAAGCACTTACATTACATATAAAACAAAAGGTAAAACAGTACATCATATAGTGAGGGAAAAAAGTATTTGATCCCCTGCTGATTTTGTACGTTTGCCCACTGACAAAGACATGATCAGTCTATAATTTTAATGGTAGGTTTATTTAAACAGTGAGAGACAGAATAACAACAAAAAAATCTAGAAAAACGCATGTCAAAAATGTTATAAATCGATTTGCATTTTAATGAGGGAAATAAGTATTTGACCCCCTCTCAATCAGAAAGATTTCTGGCTCCCAGGTGTCTTTTACACAGGTAACGAGCTGAGATTAGGAGCACACTCTTAAAGGGAGTGCTCCTAATCTCAGTTTGTTACCTGTATAAAAGACACCTGTCCACAGAAGCAATCAATCAATCAGATTCCAAACTCTCCACCATGGCCAAGACCAAAGAGCTCTCCAAGGATGTCAGGGACAAGATTGTAGACCTACACAAGGCTGGAATGGGTTACAAGACCATCGCCAAGCAGCTTGGTGAGAAGGTGACAACAGTTGGTGCGATTATTCGCAAATGGAAGAAACACAAAATAACTGTCACTCTCCCTCAGCCTGGGGCTCCATGCAAGTTCTCACCTTGTGGAGTTGCAATGATCATGAGAATGGTGAGGAATCAGCCCAGAACTACACGGGAGGATCTTGTCAATGATCTCAAGGCAGCTGGGACCATAGTCACCAAGAAAACAATTGGTAACACACTTCGCCGTGAAGGACTGAAATCCCACAAGGTCCCCCTGCTCAAGAAAGCACATATACAGTGGGGAGAACAAGTATTTGATACACTGCCGATTTTGCAGGTTTTCCTACTTACAAAGCATGTAGAGGTCTGTAATTTTTATCATAGGTACACTTAAACTGTGAGAGACGCAATCTAAAACAAAAATTCAGAAAATCACATTGTATGATTTTAAAGTAATTAATTTGCATGTTATTGCATGACATAAGTATTTGATACATCAGAAAAGCAGAACTTAATATTTGGTACAGAAACCTTTGTTTGCAATTACAGAGATCATACATTTCCTGTAGGTCTTGACCAGGATTGCACACACTGCAGCAGGGATTTTGGCCCACTCCTCCATACAGACCTTCTCCAGATCCTTCAGGTTTCGGGGCTGTCGCTGGGCAATACGGACTTTCAGCTCCCTCCAAAAATGTTCTATTGGGTTCAGGTCTGGAGACTGGCTAGGCCACTCCAGGCCCTTGAGATGCTTCTTACGGAGCCACTCCTTAGTTGCCCTGGCTGTGTGTTTCGGGTCGTTGTCATGCTGGAAGACCCAGCCATGACCCATCTTCAATGCTCTTACTGAGGGAAGGAGGTTGTTGACCAAGATCTCGCGATACATGGCCCCATCCATCCTCCCCTCAATACGGTGCAGTCGTCCTGTCCCCTTTGCAGAAAAGCATCCCCAAAGAATGATGTTTCCACCTCCATGCTTCACGGTTGGGATGGTGTTCTTGGGGTTGTACTCATCCTTCTTCTTCCTCCAAACACGGCGAGTGGAGTTTAGACCAAAAAGCTCTATTTTTGTCTCATCAGACCACATGATCTTCTCCCATTCCTCCTCTGGATCATCCAGATGGTCATTGGCAAACTTCAGACGGGCCTGGACATGCACTGGCTTGAGCAGGGGGACCTTGCGTGCGCTGCAGGATTTTAATCCATGACGGCATAGTGTGTTACTAATGGTTTTCTTTGAGACTGTGGTCCCAGCTCTCTTCAGGTCATTGACCAGGTCCTGCCGTGTAGTTCTGGGCTGATCCCTCACCTTCCTCATGATCATTGATGCCCCACGAGGTGAGATCTTGCATGGAGCCCCAGACCGAGGGTGATTGACCGTCATCTTGAACTTCTTCCATGTTCTAATAAATGCGCCAACAGTTGTTGCCTTCTCACCAAGCTGCTTGCCTATTGTCCTGTAGGCCATCCCAGCCTTGTGTAGGTCTACAATTTTATCCCTGATGTCCTTACACAGCTCTCTGGTCTTGGCCATTGTGGAGAGGTTGGAGTCTGTTTGATTGAGTGTGTGGACAGGTGTCTTTTATACAGGTAACGAGTTCAAACAGGTGCAGTTAATACAGGTAATGAGTGGAGAACAGGAGGGCTTCTTAAAGAAAAACTAACAGGTCTGTGAGAGCCGGAATTCTTACTGGTTGGTAGGTGATCAAATACATATGTCATGCAATAAAATGCAAATTAATTACTTAAAAATCATACAATGTGATTTTCTGGATTTTTGTTTTAGATTCTGTCTCTCACAGTTGAAGTGTACCTATGATAAAAAATACAGACCTCTACATGCTATGTAAGTAGGAAAACCTGCAAAATCGGCAGTGTATCAAATACTTGTTCTCCCCACTGTACATGCCCGTCTGAAGTTTGCCAATGAACATCTGAATGATTCAGAGGAGAACTGGGTGAAAGTGTTGTGGTCAGATGAGACCAAAATGGAACTCTTTGACATCAACTCAACTCGCCGTGTTTGGAGGAGGAGGAATGCTGCCTATGACCCCAAGAACACCATCCCCACCGTCAAACATGGAGGTGGAAACATTATGCTTTGGGGGTGTTTTGCTGCTAAGGGTCAGGACAACTTCACCGCATCAAAGGGACGATGGACGTGGCCATGTACCGTCAAATCTTGGGTGAGAACCTCCTTCCCTCAGCCAGGACATTGAAAATGGGTCGTGGATGGGTATTCCAGCATGACAATGACCCAAAACACACGGCCAAGGCAACAAAGGAGTGGCTCAAGAAGAAGCACATTAAGGTCCTGGAGTGGCCTAGCCAGTCTCCAGACCTTAATCCCATAGTAAATCTGTGGAGGGAGCTGAAGGTTTGAGTTGCCAAACATCAGCCTCGAAACCTTAATGACTTGGAGAAGATCTGCAAAGAGGAGTGGGACAAAATCCCTCCTGAGATGTGTGCAAACCTGGTGGCCAACTACAAGAAACATCTGACCTCTGTGATTGCCAACAAGGGTTTTGCCACCAAGTACTAAGTAATGTTTTGCAGAGGAGTCAAATACTTATTTCCCTCATTAAAATGCAAATCAATTTATAACATTTCTGACATGCGTTTTTCTAGATTTTTTGTTGTTATTCTGTCACTTACTGTTCAAATAAACCTACCATTAAAATTATAGACTGATCATGTCTTTGTCAGTGGGCAAACGTACAAAATCAGCAGGGGATCAAATACTTTTTTCCCTCACTGTATAACATTATTACACCACTACCCATCTACAATACAAAATGTTTAATACCACCATACAACAATATCACAATGTGTGTGTATGAATGTGTCTGTACCTTTGTGTGTGTCTCTTCACAGTCCCCGTTGTTCCATAAGGTGTATTTGTACCTGTTAAAAAAAAAATCTGATTCTACTGCTTGCATCAATTACCTGATGTGGAATAGAGTTCCATGTAGTCATGGCTCTATGTAGTACTGTGCACCTCCCATAGTCTGTTCTGGACTTGGGGACTGTGAAGAGACCTCTGGTGGCATGTCTTGTGGTTGTCCAAGCTTTGTGCTAGTATTTTAAAACAGACAGCTCGGTACATTCAGCTTGTCAAAACCTCTTACAAAAACAAGTAGTGATGAAGTCAATCTCTCTTCCACTTTGAGCCATGAGAGATTGACATGCATGTCATTAATGTTAGCTCTCCGAGTACTTATAAGGGCCAGCCGTGCTGCCCTGTTCTGAGCCAACTGCAATTTTCCCAAGTCCCTCTTTGTGGCACCTGACCACACTACTGAACAGTAGTCTAGGTGTGACAAACCTAGGGCCTGTAGGACCTGCCTTGTTGATAGTGTTGTTAAGAAGACTTCTCCCCATCTTAGCTACTGTTGTATCAATATGTTTTGACCATGACAGTTTACAATCCAGGGTTACTCCAAGCAGTTTAGTCACATCAACTTGCTCAATTTCTACATAATTCATTGCAAGATTTAGTTGAGGTTTAGGGTTTAGTGAATGATTTGTCCCAAATACAATGCTTTTAGTTTTGGAAATATTTAGGACTAACTTATTCCTTACTACCCATTCCAAAACTAACTGCAGCTCTTTGTTAAGTGTTGCAGTTATTTCAGTTTCTGTAGTAGCTGACGTGTATAGTGTTGAGTGATCCGCATACATAGACACACTGGCTTTACTCAGATGAAAATATGGAAAAAAGTAAGGGGCCTAGACAGCTACCCTGGGGAATTCCTGATTCTACCTGGATTATGTTTATAATAATAATAATATGCCATTTAGCAGATGCTTTTATCCAAAGTGACTTACAGTCATGCGTGCATACATTTTTTGTGTTGTGTATGTTTGAGAGGCTTCCATTAAAGAACACCCTCAGTGTTCTGTTAGACAAGTAACTCTTTATCCACATTATAGCAGGGGGTGTAAAGCCATAACACATACGTTTTTCCAGCAGCAGACTATGATCGATAATGCCAAAAGCTGCACTGAAGTCTAACAAGACAGCCCCCACAATCATATTATCATCAATTTCTCTCAGCCAATCATCAGTCAATTGTGTATGTGCTGTGCTTGTTGAATGTCCTTCCCTATAAGCGTGCTGTAAGTCTGTTGTCAGTTTGTTAACTGTGAAATAGCATTGTATCTGGTCAAACACAATTTTTTCCAGAAGTTCACTAAGGGTTGGTAACAGGCTGATTGGTTGGCTATTTAAGCCAGTAAAGGGGGCTTTACTATTCTTGGGTAGCGGAATAACTTTAGCTTCCCTCCAGGCCTGAGGGCACACACTTTCCAGTAGGCTTAAATTGAAGATGTGGCAAATAGGAGTGGCAATATCGTCCGCTATTATCCTCAGTAATTTTCCATACAGATTGTCAGAACCCGGTGGCTTGTCATTGTTGATAGACAACAATAATTTTCTCACCTCTTCCAAACGGACTTTACGGAATTCAAAAGTACAATTCTTGTCTTTCATAATTTGGTCAGATGAACTTGGATGTGTAGTGTCAGCGTTTGTTGCTGGCATGTCATACCTAAGTTTGCTTATCTTGCCAATGAAGAAGTCATTAAAGTAGTTGGCAATATCAGTGGGTTTTGTGATGAATGAGCCATCTGATTCAATGAATGATGGAGCCGAGTTTCATTTAAGGTGCTCCAAAGCTTTTTACTATCATTCTTTATATCATTTATTTTTGTTTCATAGCATAGTTTATTTTTCATTTTCTTTAGTTTAGTCACATGATTTCTTAATTTGCAGTACGTTTGCCAATCACTTGGGCTGCCAGACTTATTTGCCATACCTGTCACCTTGTATAATGACTGGAAGACAGCCGATGACGTAGACCTCCGGCGGTGAAAATCCCTGGTCAGCGACGCATCCAGGATGTCCACCGCAGGAACCCAGCACCACACCTCTGGGCCGTACCCCTCCCAGTAGATGAGGTACTGGAGATGCCCCGCCAGATGCCTCGAATCCAGGACTTCACGGACCGACCTCGATGTCCAGAGGAGGAAGAGGGGCGTCCCTGGGTCCCGCCTCAGTGAGGGGACCAGGAACCACTGGCCTGAGGAGAGACACATGAAAAGTCAGGTTAATGCGGTAATCAACAGGGAGTTGCAAATGGTATGTTACCTCCTCAGGACTTTAAACGGACCCACAAACCGCAGGCTCAGCTTCCAGCAGGGGAAGCGGCGGGGCAGGTTCCGGGTGGAGAGCCAGATCTGGTCGCCTGGAGAGAAAACAGGTGCCTCACTGCGGTGGAGGTCAGCCTGTTCCTTGTGCCGACACACGTCCCGCTGGAGATGAGTGTGCGCAGCGTTCCAGATCTCCTCAGTGCGCCGAAACCACTCGTCCACCGCAGGGGCCTTGGTCTGGCTCGGATGCCATGGTGCCAGGGCCGGCTGATACCCCAACACGCACTGGAAAGGAGTGAGGTTAGTGGAGGAGTGGCGGAGGGAATTCTGCACGTCCTCAGCCCAAGGTAGAATAATCTGCCCATTCCCCCGGCCGGTCCTGACAGCAACACCTCAGGACCCTGCTCACTTCCTGATTGACCCTCTCCACCTGCCCATTAGCTTGAGGACGGTACCCGGAGGTGAGACTGACCGTGACCCCCAGGTGTTCCATGAACGCTTTCCATACGCGTGAGGTGAACTGAAGACCATGGTCTGACACAATGTCCTCTGGGATCGACGAGAACAGTGGTGTTACCCTGGGAGGGGGGAAGGTCAGTGACAAAGTCCACCGAGAGGTGAGACCAGGGTCGTTGTGGAACCGGCAGGGGAAGGAGCTTTCCATAAGGGAGGAATCTGGGTCTCTTAGACTGGGCACAGATGGAGCAGGAAGAGACGTAAACCCGGACGTCCCTAGCCAAGGTGGGCCACCAGTACTTCTCAGTCAGGCAGGCGATGGTACGGCCTATCCCAGCATGACCCGACACAGGCGCCGTGTGCGCCCAGGAAAGGAGGCGGTCCCGCATGCCTATGGGCATGTAGGTGCGGTTCTCTGGGCACTGTGCAGGTGTGGGTTCCGTATGCAGGGCCTGCCGTATGTCGGCGTCCACGTCTCACACCACTGGCGCGAAGATACGGAATGGAGGGACGATGGGGGTCTCCTCTCCCTGCCTCTCCTCTGCATCATAGAGGCGAGACAGGGCATCCGCCTTCACATTCTCCGAGCCTGGCCTATAGGAAAGCGTGTATTGGAACCTGGCGAAGAATAGAGCCCACCTGGCCTGTCTTGGGTTTAGCCTCTCCGCTGCCCTGATGTACTCCAGGTTGCGGTTGTCCGTCCACACCAGGAAAGGGTGTTTGGACCCCTCCAGACAGTGCCTCCATGCCTTCAGAGCCTTCTTGATCGCCAAGAGTTCCCCGGTCCCCTACGTCGTAGTTCCTCTGGGCGGGGCACAGCTGATTGGAGTAGAAGCCGCAGGGCCGCAGTTTTGGAGGGGTTCCGGTGCGCTGGGACACCACTGCCCCGACTCCTACTTCAGAGGCATCCACCTCGACAATGAAGGGGAGTGAGGGGTCGGGATGTGCCAGCACGGCAGCAGTGGTGAAGCGTGCCTTCCGCGTCTCAAACGCGCTCTCCGCCTCTGCCGTCCAACGAAGCCGCTGGGGACCTCCTCTCAGCAGGGAGGTAAGAGGCGCAACCACCGTGCTGAAGCCCCGGCTGAACCTCCAGAAATAGTTGGCGAACCCCAGGAATTACTGGACTGCTTTCACGGAGTTGGGGATGGGCCATGACCTGACTGCGCTGACGCGTTGCTCCTCCATCTCCACTCCCTCTGTGGATATGAGGTAGCCCAAAAAGGACACGGACCGCTGAAAAAACTAACATTTCTCTTGTTTAACATAGACATGATGCTCCAACAGTCTTCCCAGCACAGACCTGACTAACGAGACATACTGGGCTCGGTCAGCAGAATAGACCAAAATGTTGTCTATATAACCCACTACACCCCGTCCGAGAATGCCCAGAAACACTTTGGTAATAAAGGCCTGGAAGGCCATCGGCTCGGAGCAGGTGATGCTGGATTGTCTCTACGATGGTCGTCAGCTCAGCCTTTCCCACTGTCTCCATTTTTATGAGTCGATTATGCTGTCACGTTGCATAATTATTAGAAGACAGGTGCAGGAATACGTATTAGGGTTTTTATTTACTCCACCCAACACAAGGTACGTCATGGAAAACGACTGGGACGAAGCCCAAAACATACACGTATATACAGTTGAAGTCGGAAGTTTACATACACCTTAGCCAAATACATTTAAACTCAGTTTTTCACAATTCCTGACATTTAATCCTAGTAAAAATTCCCTGTCTTAGGTCAGTTAGGATCACCACTTTATTTTAAGAATGTGAAATGTCAGAATAATAGTAGAGAGTAGAGAGCTTTTATTTTTTCATCACATTCCCAGTGGGTCAGAAGTTTACATACACTCAATTAGTATTTGGTAGCATTGCTTTTAAATTGTTTAACTTGGGTCAAACGTTTCAGGTAGCCTTCCACAAGCTTCCCACAATAAGTTGGGTGAATTTTGGCCCATTCCTCCTGACAGAGCTGGTGTAACTGAGTCAGGTTTGTAGGCCTCCTTGGTCGCACACACTTTTTCAGTTCTGCCCACAAATTTCCTATAGGATTGAGGTCAGGGCTTTGTGATGGCCACTCCAATACCTTGACTTTGTTGTCCTTTAGCCATTTTGCCACAACTTTGGAAGTATGCTTGGGGTCATTGTCCATTTGGAAGACCCATTTGAGAGCAAGCTTTAACTTCCTGACTGATGTCTTGAGATGCTGCTTCAATATATCCACATAATTTTCCTTCCTCATGATGCCATCTATTTTGTGAAGTGCACCAGTCCCTCCTGCAGCAAAGCACCCCCACAGCATGATGCTGCCAGCCCGTGCTTCACGGTTGGGATGGTGTTCTCAGGCCTGCAAGCCACCCCCTTTTTCCTCCAAACATAACAATGGTCGTTATGGCCAAACAGTTCTATTTTTGTTTCATCAGACCAGAGGACATTTCTCCAAAAAGTACGATCTTTGTCCCCATGTGCAGTTGCAAACCGTAGTCTGGCTTTTTATGGTGGTTTTGGAGCAGTGGCTTCTTCCTTGCTGAGCGGCCTTTCAGGTTATGTCGTTATAGGACTCGTTTTACTGTGCATATAGATACCTTTGTACCTGTTTCCTCCAGCATCTTCACAAGGACCTTTGCTGTTGTTCTGGGATTGATTTGCACTTTTCGCACCAAAGTACGTTCATCTCTAGGAGACAGAACGCGTCTCCTTCCTGAGTGGTCTGACGGCTGCATGGTCCCATGGTGTTTATACTTGTGTACTATTGTTTGTACAGATGAATGTGGTACCTTCAGGTGTTTGGAAATTGTTCCCAAGGATGAACCAGACTTGTGGAGGTCAACAATTTTCTTTCTGAGGTCTTGGCTGATTTATTTTGATTTTCCCATGATGTCAAGCAAAGAGGCACTGAGTTTGAAGGTAGGCCTTGAAATACATCCACAGGTACACCTCCAATTGACTCAAATGATGTCAATTAGCCTATCAGAAGCTTCTAAAGCCATGACATCATTTTCTGGAATTTTCAAAGCTGTTTAAAGGCACAGTCAACTTTGTGTATGTAAACTTCTGACCCACTGGAATTGTGATACAGTGAATTATAAGTGAAATAATCTGTCTGTAAACAATTGTTGGATAAATTACTTGTGTCATGCACAAAGTAGATGTCCTAACCGACTTTCCAAAACTATAGTTTGTTAACAAGAAATGTGTGGAGTGGTTGAAAAACAAGTTTTAATGACTCCAACCTAAGTGTATGTACATTTCCGACTTCAACTGTAAATGTGGTCAGTGAGACAGACCTGCCCAGCAGCTTGAGAAGTACTGCACCAAACACCTTAGTTAGATGTAAAATTGCACAACTAAAACATCCTTGGCAAAACGTCAAAATGAATTACAGATTCCTTGAGTTATCTTAGATTTATTCTGGGGATTTTGAGGAAGTGAAATAGGCTTCCACATCTACACTGTCTCATGGTTGGGTCGCCCAGAAAGTGACATACAGCTTTAAAATCCGCAATGCCTACAGTATATAACCTGCAATCCAATTGAATCCCGGAGATACCCACTGGTTAATTGTCCTGTCAGAGGGAAGGCTTGGGGACTGAGATGAAATTATTTCTCCAAAGGGTTTTAAATGAAAACCTTGACATTAGTGGAGTCGTAGCTGACTGATTATCCTATCTATCTTATTTAGTCTGCTCTGGTCTGGTCACTAGGGGAGACCGGGGATGGTTGTAACACGGGATAGTTGTAACCCTCTCAATATCTCCAATCAGGAACAAGCTAAAATCATGTGACTCACTGTGCATATGCTCTGTTTAGTCATCAACCCTCATGTGAAGCAAGACCCTGTGATAAACTCTGCAGATCTTACTGACAAAAATCAGATTTTGAGGTAAGAAAGTTTTTGTGATGGCATCACCTGCTTTGTAGTTAGATTCACCAAACTTATTTCAGGTTTATCACCAGTTTGTATAGATATATTTGATGTAAATTAGCAATGCTAAAGTTTTAACATGTACAGCGCATTCGGAAAGTATAGTACTATTTTGTTACGTTACAGCCTTATTCTAAAATTGATTTTCCTCATCAATCTACCAACAATATTCCATAATGACAAAACAAAAACAGTTTTCTTTTTAAATGTTTGCAAATTAAAAAACAAAACAAACGGAAATATCACATTAACATAAGTATTCAGACCCTTTACTCAGTACTTTGTTGAAGCACCTTTGGCAGCGATTACAGCCTCAAGTCTTTGTGGGTATGACGCTACAAGATTGGCACACCTGTATTTGGGGAGTTTCTCCCATTCTTCTCTGCAGATCCTCTCAAGCTCTGTCAGGTTGGATGGGGAGCGTTGCTGCACAGCTATGTTCAGGTCTCTCCAGAGATGTTCGATCGGGTTCAAGTCCGGGCTCTGGCTGGGCCACTCAAGGACATTCAGAGACTTGTCCCGAAGCCACTCCTGCGTTGCCTTGGTTGTGTGCTTAGGGTCGTTCGCCCCAGTCTGTGGTCCTGAGCACTCTGGCGCAGGTTTTCATCAAGGATCTCTGTTACGAACCCCGTGGCTTTGAACGTCTAGGGTGATGGACATGAGACCCGTAACATAATTCATGTAAATTATAAGGGTGGCATGGAACAGTGAGAACAAATATGACACAACAACCATGAACTACCGTCAAACACAAATGGTTTATTTCTGAACACACGGTAAAGGTTTGGGAAAAAGGGCTGAGCAGGACCCAATAAATGAAACAATAGTGTAAAACACCCCTAAACTGATCTTGCCTGCCTCAAGAACCGCTAGGCTACTGCTACCATACAAAAATACAGTGGGTGGTCCGCTCAGGTCTAACTAGTGTTTATAGACAGTTCTTTCTACGGGAAATGTATGCCCAAGGGCAGCTAGCTCAAACTCCCCTTTTCCCAGAAACACACAATAGTTACCAAACAGAGTAACCAACAAATTAATGAGTACTCTAAACACAGGACATCACAGTATCCATTACTCACATACAAAAGAGTAGTCTAACAAAATTACCAATCATAGTAACCAGCAACTTAGTGAGTAAACAAAAACAGGACACCACAGTGTCCATACTCACATACAGAAATATTCTCTCTCTCTCCACAAACACAAGTGACTGGTTTTTATATAATGGGATGTGTGATTGAAAAAACGAGTAACAGGTGGTGCAATGCACAGGAATGTTCACTGATTGGTCCAATCAGCAGACACCTCAACGACCACCAATCAGGAACATACAGGACACCTGTGATTAGGGCAGAAGGAGAGAAACACACAAAAACACAGGATACCTGTATCCGTAACACTCCCACCCTTAAAAGAGCAAACCATAATGGTTTGCGACACACGTACTATCACAACACCCAAATTTCAATAATCATCCTGCCGGGATAACAAAAAAAAACCTAGATCATTACACACGAGACAAAGCATCTGCCAACACATTATCCAACCCCTTTTTGTGGCGGATCTCCAAATTATAATTTTGCACGACAAGTGCCCAACGCATAAGGCGTTGGTTCTGGTTGTACATCCGGTGGAGAAAAACTAAGGGGTTATGGTCAGTATACACTATCACTGGTAATGCACTGGAACCAACATAAACTTCAAAGTACTGCAGAGCTAACAACAAAGCTAGAGCTTCTTGTTCAATGGTGGAATAGTTTGTCTGACATTTGTTAAATTTCCGTGAAAAATAACAGACAGGATGGTCCACTCCACTCTGGCCCTGCTGCAGTAGAACAGCACCAGCACCTCTGGCACTTGCATCTACCTCCAGTTTAAACGGTCGTTCACAATCTGGCGCAGCAAGAACAGGAGTACTACATAAGAGTGCTTTAGCAGTGTTGAAAGCAGTACTACAATCTTCAGACCATACAAATTTTCTCGCCGGACTGAGCAAATCCGTTAATGGAGCAACTACCGCAGAGAAATTTTTACAGAAACTACGGTAGTAGCCAACCATCCCTAAAAAGCGGCGGAGCTCTCTTCTGGTGGTAGGTGCGGGAAATGCATTTATAGCTGAGACCTTGGCATCTACAGGGCGCACCTGACCATGGCCGACCTGTTTACCGAGATAAGTAACAGTGGCCTTCCCAAACTCGCACTTTGCTAAGTTCAGGGTTAGAGAAGCGGTTGCTAGACGTTCACACACTACCCTTAGAGTTTTAACATGATCAGACCACTCAGTTGAATAAATTACCAGATCATCAAGGTAAGCACTACAATTAGGAACTCCAGCCAATACTGTGTTAACCAGGCGTTGGAAAGTGGCTGGGGCGTTCCGCATCCCAAATGCCATGACAGCATATTGTAGGAAGTGATCTGGGGTCACAAAGGCAGAGATGTCGGAGGCACGTGGGGTTAATGGCACCTGCCAGTAACCTTTTAGAAGATCTAGTTTGGTTACATAAGTAGCAGCACCAACAGTATCAATACAGTCATCCAGTCTGGGTAACGGGAACGAGTCGGGCACTGTGACAGCATTGACTTTCCGATAGTCCGTACATAATCTGGATGTCCCATCAGGTTTAGGAACCAGAATGCACGGAGAACTCCAAGGACTTGAACTTGGCATAGCCAGGTTATTCTCCAGCAAATAACCGACCTCACCCCTCATTATCTTTCTCTTAGCGACGTTGACACGATAAGCATGTTGCTTGATAGGTGCAGCGTTTCCAACATTAATGTCATGTTCTAACACATTTGTACATGTAGGAACATCATTAAAAAGACATGGAAAGCTGTGTAATAGTCTCACAATCTCATCTGACTGTCTGTCCGTTAAATGAATCAGGCTTGACGGGAGAGACAGCAGCATCTCTGAATTGGGCAATCTAGCACACTGCTGCTGAGTATTGCGCAACTCCAAACCATCTCCGTCCACGTCATTAACATGACCTCCCACTACAGCCGTAGCAGCAATAGAGACCGCCGACTCGGCCAGTTTCTCTGGACTGTCTACCTGAGTGACGGGTCTGGTGTGGTATGTCTTCAACATGTTAACGTGGCACACCCGAGATTGGCGTTTTCTATCAGGAGTCTGTATCACGTAGTCAGTTTCACTTAGTTTCTTTTCAATTACATAAGGACCAGAGAAACGTGCTGACAATGACGCTCCTGGCACAGGCAACAATACAAGAACTCGGTCACCTGGCTGCAGTGAACGAGAAACAGCCTGTGTGTCATAGTGTCGTTTCATCCGTTTCTGTGAGGAAGACAGCGCTTCCTTTGCTAGAGCACAGGCAGCATGTAGGCGCTCACGAAAGCGACTAACGTAGTCCAACACATTTTCTTTCACACACAACTCTTGTGACAAAAACTGATCCTTAAGGACTTTCATAGGTCCTCTCATGGTGTGTCCAAACACCAGTTCAGCTGGGCTGAACCCTAGGGATTCCTGTACTGTCTCACGGACAGCAAACAACACTAGAGGAACTCCCTCATCCCAATCTTTCTCAGATTCCAAGCAATATTTACGGAGCATAGACTTCAGGGTCTGATGCCAACGTTCAAGCGCACCCTGAGACTCTGGGTGATATGCGCTTGACACACGGTGTGTAACTGACAAGGATTTTAACACTTGTTTGAAAAGTTTAGAAAGGAAATTCGTACCCTGATCAGTTTGTATCACCTTAGGTAATCCAAAAGTTGAGAAGAATTTGATCAACGCTTTACTCACCACTGGAGCAGTAATCCTTCGCAGAGGAATGGCCTCTGGGTACCTGGTGGCCACACACATAATTGTCAACATAAACTGGTTACCAGATTTTGTTTTTGGTAATGGTCCAACACAATCAACCATCACATGTTCGAAGGGTTCACCTATGGCCGGTATGGGACAAAGAGGCGCGGGGGAAATAACCTGGTTCGGTTTCCCAGTTACTTGACAGGTGTGGCAAGTCCGACAGAACTGAGCCACATCTTGTTTTAAACCAGGCCAAAAGAAATGTCGCAAAACTCGATCATAAGTCTTGGTGACTCCCAGATGTCCGGACCACTGGTGATCATGAGCGAGGGATAAAACATTTTGTCGAAAGGCTGTAGGAATCACTATTTGGTAAACAGCATTCCAATCTCCGCCAGCGTCAACATGGGATGTCCATTTACGCATGAGGAGATTACCATCAATGAAGTATGCCATGTTTTTCTTCTTTAGCTCCTCCTCTGAGACAACACTAGAAAAACATTTAGCCAGGCTAATGTCAACCTGTTGGTTAGCGATCAGCTGCTCACGAGTAACGGGTAACTGTATTGCCTCAGCAACAAGTTCCACATCCTTCTTCCTTTCTCTGGGCTGTTGGTCAGACTGCACCAGCTTACCAGAGGTAGCACCCGAACTATCCTCTGGGTCACACTCTCTGAATAGAATCGTGTTCGACAAATCTATCACTTCACCCACTTGTCGTGCTTGAGCACGTGTGACAGCACAAGCGGGGAACACATCTGGATAACCCTGTGCCAGCTCCTCGGAGAGAGACTGGTCACTTTTATCCAATACCTCCAATACGGGTATCACCTTTCCTCCGGCAATATCGTTGCCCATTATAAATGTCACACCTTTTACTGGCAACATAGGACGTACGCCAACTCTGAACAATCCACTGACTAACTCAGAGTGTACGTTCACAAAGTGCAATGGCACTGGAACAAATCCCATTTCAATTCCTTGTACTAACACACTGGAACCACAATATGTATTATTAGACAAGGGCAACACATCAGCTAGTATGAACGACTGCGCCGCACCAGTATCTCTGAGGATTCTAACTGGACGCTGAGACGCTTCGTCATCTGATATAGAAACAAACCCCTCAAAAATGAACGGTTCATAACTGTGATCTGGGACAGGGACTTTCAAACCACATTCACTATGAGGCCTCTGTCTTGATTCCGGCCTTACAACCGTACGAATCAGCCCAACACCCGTTGGCGGCCTGGCGTGCTGAGGCATCCCCGGTTTGCGTTTTAGCAGAAAGCAATCATTAACCATATGTCCCACCTTATGACAATAGAAACAGTGACGCACATCTTTTGGGCGTGCTGGATGTACTGCTGGTCGACTAGGACTAAAAGTTAGCAACTCCGCAGCCCTGCTCTCCGTACGAGCCGAAAACACGCTCTTATGCGTCAACACAAACTCGTCTGCCAATACAGACGCTTCCGACAGTGAGGATACTTTCTGTTCGTTCAGATAAACTACAATGCGTTCCGGTAAGCAATTTTTAAACTCTTCTAACAAGATTAACTCCCGTAGAGAGTTAAAATCAGTTACCTTACTAGCACTGTGCCATTTGTCAAACAGATTTCCTTTGTCTCTAGCAAACTCCACATAAGTCTGAGTAGGAGACTTTTTATGAGACCTAAATCTCTGCCGATATGCCTCAGGAACAAGCTCATAGGCACGAAGAACAGTAGCTTTGACCACATCATAATTCAAACTGTCTTCAAGAGGTAGCACTGCCAGAACCTCTTGGGCTTTACCTGTTAGTTTACACTGAAGTAATAGGCACCATACCTCTTCGGGCCATTTCAATGCTACCGCTATCCGTTCAAACACACTGAAATAGGAATCAACCTCTGACTCCCTGAACACAGGTACCAAGGTGATCTGCCTACTAATATCAAACGTAGCAGATGACACAGCTGGTGAGGATGGCTCACTAGCAGGCATAGTATTAGCAGAGACTAACCTCGCTGTTTCTGCCTCTAGTTCCATTTTACGCATCTCCAGTTCCATCTTACGCATCTCCAGTTCCATCTTACGCGTCTCCAGTTCTTGATCAAGCCTACGCGTCTCCAGTTTGTCTAGCCTGATTTGTGCCCGCTCTTCCGCCTCCATTTGGAGCCGTGTCAAGCGGACATCCATCCTGGCATCACTGTCAGTCAGTGGGGAGAGTGGGTCATAACAGGGCAATGTGGCCGGAGCCTTAGCCTCGTCCTCAGACACTGATGGGCTTACAGGAACAGCCACCACCTCCCCTACAGGAGCAGCAGACTCAGGCGGCGGTAACTCAAGCACTCGCTCGCTCAACAATATTTCTAACACTGCTTTCCTCACTTCGGCTTTCACTAAAACCCTTGATATCGGTACAGAAAAGTGGTCAGCCAAAGCCTGTAGATCCACTCTACGGCAATTATCAAAAACCTCCCACGTAGGGTTTTCCAAAAATGCTTCCAACTCAAAAGTAGCCATCCTACTCTAGCAACACGAGCCGTCGACTACTGAACACACAAAAAAAAACAGGTAGTTACAGCTGCCAAGCTCAACACTGAACCAGACACTTACTAATTTGCATGAGTAGCATGGGATAGATCCCGGACGAGCCCCCACTTTATGTTACGAACCCCGTGGCTTTGAACGTCTAGGGTGATGGACATGAGACCCGTAACATAATTCATGTAAATTATAAGGGTGGCATGGAACAGTGAGAACAAATATGACACAACAACCATGAACTACCGTCAAACACAAATAGTTTATTTCTGAACACACGGTAAAGGTTTGGGAAAAAGGGCTGAGCAGGACCCAAGAAATGAAACAATAGTGTAAAACACCCCTAAACTGATCTTGCCTGCCTCAAGAACCGCTAGGCTACTGCTACCATACAAAAATACAGTGGGTGGTCCGCTCAGGTCTAACTAGTGTTTATAGACAGTTCTTTCTACGGGAAATGTATGCCCAAGGGCAGCTAGCTCAAACTCCCCTTTTCCCAGAAACACACAATAGTTACCAAACAGAGTAACCAACAAATTAATGAGTACTCTAAACACAGGACATCACAGTATCCATTACTCACATACAAAAGAGTAGTCTAACAAAATTACCAATCATAGTAACCAGCAACTTAGTGAGTAAACAAAAACAGGACACCACAGTGTCCATACTCACATACAGAAATATTCTCTCTCTCTCCACAAACACAAGTGACTGGTTTTTATATAATGGGATGTGTGATTGAAAAAACGAGTAACAGGTGGTGCAATGCACAGGAATGTTCACTGATTGGTCCAATCAGCAGACACCTCAACGACCACCAATCAGGAACATACAGGACACCTGTGATTAGGGCAGAAGGAGAGAAACACACAAAAACACAGGATACCTGTATCCGTAACAATCTCTCTGTACTTTGCTCCGTTCATCTTTCCCTCGATTCTGACTAGTCTCCCAGTCGCTGCCACTGAAAAACATCCCCACAGCATGATGCTGCCAACACCATGCGTCACCGTAGGGATGGTGCCAGGTTTCCTCCAGGCGTGATGCTTGGCTTTCAGGCCAAAGAGGTTTCATCAGACTAGAGAATCAGACTGTTTCTCATGGTCTGTCCTTTTGGCAAACTCCAAGTGGGCTGTCATATGCCTTTCACTGAGGAGTGGCTTCCGTCTGACCACTCTACCATAAAGGCCTGATTGGTGGAGTGCTGCAGAGATGGTTGTCCTTCTGGAAGTTTCTCCCATCTCCACAGAGGAACTCTGGAGCTCTGTCAGAGTGACCATCGGGTTCTTGGTCACCTCCCTGACCAAGGCCCTTCTCCCCCGATTGCTCAGTTTGGCAGGGCAGCCAGCTAGGAAGAGTCTTGGTGGTTCCAAACTTCTTCCATTTAAGAATGATGGAGGCCACTGTGTTCTTGGGGACCTTCAATGCTGCAGAAATGTTTTGGTACCCTTTCCCAGATCTGTGCCTCGACACAATCCGGTCTCGGAGCTCTCCTGACAATTCCTTCGACCTCATGGCTTGGTTTTTGCTCTGACATGCACTGTCAACTGTGGGACCTTATATAGACAGGTGTGTGCCTGTCCAAATCATGTCCAATCAATTGAATTTACCACAGGTGGACTCCAATCAAGTTGTAGAAATATCTCAAGGATGATCACTGGAAACAGGATGCACCTGAGCTCAATTTCGCATCTCATAGCAAAGGTTCTGAATACTTATGTAAATAAGGTATTTCTGTTTACAAAGATTTCAACAAATCTGTTTTCGCTTCATCATTATCGGGTATTGATGCGGAAAGGTTTTATTTAATCCATTTTAGAATAAGGCTGTAACGTAACAACATTTGAAAAAAGGGAAGGGGTCTGAATACTTTCCGAATGCACTGTAGCTAAAATTGCAGCTAGCTAATGGCTGCAAGGGTCAGGGTTAGTTGTAACAAGCCCATCGAGGTCTGGGTGCAGTGCTGGGAATGCAAATGATGGGCCCACCAAGCCTGTACCCCAGGACTACCATACCACTGTCACAACTACCTGTAACCCAGGACTACCATACCACTGTCACAACTACCTGTAACCCAGGACTACCATACCACTGTCACAACTACCTGTAACCCAGGACTACCATACCACTGTCACAACTGTGACTCTGATTGAGTGTCTAACATCTCTATCATCCAACATCTCTCTCAAATTCACTCACACTCACACGCACACGCACACACACACACACACCACAAACATTGTTTAGTTGAGATGTTGTTGTTTAGTTGAGATGTTGTTGTTTAGTTGAGATGTTGTTGTTTAGTTGAGATGTTGTTGTTTAGTTGAGATGTTGTTGTTTAGTTCAGATGTTGTTGTTTAGTTCAGATGTTGTTGTTTAGTTCAGATGTTGTTGTTTAGTTGAGAATGGCCAGTAAATGGAGTGTGTAAATAATGAACACGTTGTATTATGACTTTATTATTTCTGCCACACAAAATGTTAAACACGGCAATGTTGTTCTCATTAAAGGCTTTCAATATCTTGTTGAATGTCATGATTAATGCATTTTTTCAAACTGTCACATTTCACCCCAAGCCCTGTTACAACTGACCCAGGAGGTGGGGTAAATCAACTGACCCAGGAAGTGGGGTAAATCAACTGACCCAGGAGGTGGGGTAAATCAACTGACCCAGGAGGTGGGGTAAATCAACTGACCCAGGAGGTGGGGTAAATCAACTGACCCAGGAGGTGGGGTAAATCAACTGACCCAGGAGGTGGGGTAAATCAACTGACCCAGGAGGTGGGGTAAATCAACTGACCCAGGAGGTGGGGTAAATCAACTGACCCAGGAGGTGGGGTAAATTGTAATATTTCACTCCTTGTATTTTGAGACAAAGTCACACCTTGTCTGTTTGATTTAGAGAGAATACAAATTCCAATTTGTAGCAGACAGATGGAAGTTGGTCCTATCACATTTTGAATGTCGTAGCTCAAACAATCTCTGAGAAATTGACAAAAAATGCAAAAGTGTTACAACTATCCCACATACCTAAACAAAATTTTAAAAAACACTGAATCACCAAATGTATTCATGACTGAAAATTGCTCATTAAAGTTAGTCATCTTGTGATCGGCCCTTATATTATTACACTTTGAGTTTCTTATTGATGCATGTATGTGTTATTATTGTGTGGCTTGAAGATATGAAACAGATTGAATAGTGGGAAGGGAACCTGATAGGAAGGCAAAATAACCTTTAAAATGAGCCTGACATAATAATATATGCTAGTTAGCAGACGCTTTTATCCATACAGGATAAACAGAATACAGGATAGCAACACACATTCATGCATGCATACATAGTTTACGTCCCGGGAATCAAACCCGCTATCCTGGCGTTACAAGCCCCATGCTCTATACCAACTGAGGACCACGACAGCACAGAGTTTCTAAACCCAGAGGCGCAACATCGCAAAACTTCTGGGAACACTTGCAAAACAAGACTAGGATGGGGTTTGAGAAGTCATTGAGAGAAGTGAAAAATTCTTCCTTAGTTGTTAATTTTCTCGAAATCTAAAAGGCACAACGTAGATTTGAACCAATGTCTTAAAAAGTTTAACATGTTATTACTCCAACCTTGGGAAAGTGACAAACTCACAAAGGAGTGCCCATGAGTTGACGACCTGCACATGCGCAGTTCGACGCGAGACGACCGTTGGACCCGATGACGTTTTCAAACGCATGATCTTAGCTAGCCAACATTGCCATGACATCGTCTACAAGTGTGATCGGGGATTTCTATTGGAAAAGCAGTTTTTGGTTCGTACTGTACTGTCTTTGATAATATGCCTAATATGCTTAGTATCCTTTATACAACGGGTGGATATAATCCTGAATGCTGATTGGTTAAAACCGCATTCCAGCCGGTGTCTATTCCACAAGTTACCACCAGCTAAATCTATGACGTTAAAATGCCTATTTACTCTGTTCCATCTGACTGCACAATCCACTGTCTCATCAGCCCAGCCAGGCAATTTATAAACTTGATCTCTACTATAAAAAGCATCTAGACATTATCTCACGTTTCTTTTAGACTAACATTTAGTTTTCAACAGCAGAGATTTGTATAAACCTTGCTGTCTGTCTCTCTGACATTTGCAACATTGAATATTCAAATTCGATCTCCAGCTGTCCCATAGTAATGAACATGTCGTGAGTCGGGACGAGACAGAGTCGAAATCATGAATCAGCTGGCATCATTTTTATGGATATATACAAAGAAATGTAAATTGACAGCTATTTTGCAGTCTTTCCAGCTTCAGTTTTAAGTGATTGTGTTAGCTGTGCTGTTGGCTAGCTCCTCTAAACAACAGTGTCCTGACGAGAGAGCACATTTTCTATGCCAGGCAAAATCGTGCCTCATTAGCTCATTGTTATTGATGTATCCAAATAAATGTCACTAGAAAACAGCTAAAACAAATGCAAATGCAGCTACTGTTGTTATTTTGGCTGCACTGTTTGACGTGACTGTAAGTTAGCCGTAGTTGGCTGGCTAGCAAGCAAGGGATAAGAACATTGCCAGCCAGTATGGCAATGGAACATTTAGAACGAACAACTGGGTCGCGTCCATAGATAACGTCTCTGGTAACCGAACCAATAAAACGAACGAACGACCATCCGGCTTGGGTAGCAACCCTAGATTTATGTCTGGACTATATCTAATGGAAGGATGAAATAGTATGAATAAATTAATCAAAACAATGTTTTTAATGAAAATATGTCAATCATTATTTGAATATGTTGGTAACCTGTTGTATAAAAGTGATAATGCCCTCGAAGCCGGTGTTTGGAAGATATATTTGCACAGTGTGCTGGCCCTCGACTTCGTCACTAGCCTAACAACGTCCGTACCAATTTATCCTCCAAACACTGGCTTCTCGGGCATTATCACTTAATTATACCTTGGCATTGTTGAATACTAGTTTCTGATTGATGTGAAGGGCATTCTGGAGCGTGCATTATTTCACTATAACACAAGGTATATCAACACGGTAGAATTCAATGGCTATAGTTCATTCTACATGTTCTATGTTTGAGCGGCATTTGAAAGCAAAGGTCAAATTGAAAATGAATGAATTCGATTTTTCATAACAGCAAGCAAAGGCTGATGGTTTGGTTAGCTAAACTGGCGAGTATTTTTGTGTGGTTACCAAGGCAACTACCGTAGCTATCTAGTAAACTTGCTAGCTACTTCAGTGGATGTTGAACAAATTTCTACCCGGGGGAGGGGTGTGGAAGTGCTGAGGAGTATTTTTCTCCGCTCATACAGGAGAAATAAAGGCCTAGTTCACTAATTTGGTGTTTTTTATTAAAATGTTTGTACTTAATCTTTTTTTAGATGTCGATTTATCAGGGGGTGCTGCATCACCTTCAGCATGGCTATGGGCAAATGTGTTAAATTAAAGCCTTGATACATAAAGCTAGTTATTATTCTAGTCCAGTGTAAAAGTACAATTTCAGTAGATTATAGTAGTACGTCATCTTTTTGATTACACGTCATATACACTGAGTGTAAAAAATGTTTTTGGAACAACCTCAGATCAACCTAATTTCGTCTGGGCATGGACTCCACAAGGTGTCGAAAGCGTTCCACAGGAATACTGGCCCGTGTTGACTCCAATGCTTCCCATAGTTGTGGCGGCAGGTAGCTTAGTGGTTAAGAGCGTTGTGCCAGCAACCGAAAGGTCGCTGGTTCTAATCCCAGAGCCGCCGACTAGGTGAAAAATCTGTCGATGTGCCCTTGAGCAAGGCACTTAACCCTAATTGCTCCTGTAAGTCGCTCTGGATAAGAGCGTCTAAGTCGCTCTGGATAGGAGTGTCTGCTAAATGACTAAAATGTAAGTTGGCTGGTAGTGGATCTCTACTCCGAATATTCCATCTCATATTCCATCTCATTACGGCAGGCCACTGCAGTAATCTGAATTCTTCTTAACCTGTCTCCTCCCCTTCGTCTACAGTGATTGAAGTGGATTTAACAGGTGACATCAATAAGGGATCACAGCGTTCACCTGGTCAGTCCTGTCATGGAAAGAGCAGGTGTTCCTGTTTTGTACAGTGCCTTCGGAAAGTATTCAAACCCCTTGACTTTTACCACATATTGTTACGTTACTGCCTTCTTCTAAAATTGATTAAATTGTATTTATTCCTCATCAATCTACACACAATACCCCATAATGACAAAGCAAAAACAGGTTTTTAGAAATGTTTGCAAATGTATTAAAAATAAAAAACAGAAACATCACACTTACATAAGTATTCAGACCCTTTACTCAGTACTTTGTTGAAGCACCTTTGGCAGCGATTACAGCATAGAGTCTTCTTGGGTATGACGCTACAAGCTTGGCACAGCTGTATTTGGGGAGTTTCTCCCATTCTTCTCTGCTGATCCACTCAAGCTCTGTCAGGTTGGATGGGGAGCATTGCTGCACAGCTATGTTCAGGTCTCTCCAGAGATGTTCGATCGGATTCAAGTCTGGGCTCTGGCTGGGCCACTCAAGGATATTCAGAGACTTGTCCCGAAGCCACTCCTGCATTGTCTTGGCTGTGTGCTTAGGGTTGTTGTCCTGTTGGAAGGTGAACCTTCGCCACAGTCTGAGGTCCTGAGTGCTCTGGAGCAGGTTTTCATCAAGGATCTCTCTGTACTTTGCTCCGTTCATCTTTGCCTCGATGCTGACTAGTCTCCCAGTCCCTGCCGCTGAAAACATCCCCACAGCATGATGCTGCCACCACCATGCTTCACCATAGGGATGGTGCCAGGTTTCCTCCAGACGTGACGCTTGGCATGCAGGCCAAAGAGTTCAATCTTGGTTACATCAGACCAGAGAATCATATTTGTCATGGTCTGAGAGTCTTTAGGTGCCATTTTGCAAACTGCAAGCGGGCTGTCACGTGCCTTTTACTGAGGAGTGGCTTCCGTCTGACCACTCTACCATAAAGGCCTGATTGGTGGAGTGCTGCAGAGATGGTTGACCTTCTGGAAGGTACTCCCATCTCCACAGAGGAACTCTAGAGCTCTGTCAGAGTGACCATCGGGTTCTTGGTCACCTCCCTGACCAAGGACCTTCTCCTCTGATTGCTCAGTTTAGCCGGGCGGCCAGCTCTAGAAAGAGTCTTGGTGGTTCCAACTTCTTCCATTTAAGACACTGTGTTCTTGGGGACCTTCAATGCTGCAGACATTTTTTGGTACCCTTCCCCAGATCTGTGCTTCGACACAATTCTGTCTCGGAGCTCTCCGGACAATTCCTTCGACCTCATGGCTTGGTTTTTGCTCTTACATGCACTGTACCTGGCGCCGACAAAGATGGCAGCCACGCGACTATCTCTTAGGAAACATTGCGGTATTTTGTTTTGTTATTAAAGTGTTTTGTGTCATTACATACAGCCGGGAAAACTATTGGATATCAGAGTGACGGTAACTCACCAGCATTACGACCAGGAATACGACTTTCCCGAAGCAGATCCTTTGTTTGCTCTCCCCAGGGCAACTGAACTGATTCCAGCGGCTGACCCAAAACATTGCCGGCGGAGGAGAGGCACTCGGAGCGGCCTGCTGGTTCGACTTTGGAGGCGCGCACACCAACCACCGCTTCTAAGTATATTACTCGCTAATGTTCAGTCTTTGGATAACAAAGTTGACGAGTTCAGGGCAAGGGTTTCTTTCCAGAGAGACATCAGGGATTGTAACATACTCTGTTTCACGGAAACATGGCTCTCTCAGAATATACTGTCTGAGTTGGTCCAGCCAGTTGGGTTCTCAGTTCATCGCGCAGACAGAAATAAATATCTCTCCGGGAAGCAGAAGGGCAGAGGTGTGTGTTTCATGATTAACGACTCAGGTGTAATTGTAGTAAGATAGAGGAACTTGAGTCATTCTGTTCACCCGACCTAGAATACCTCACAATCAAATGCCGACCGTATTATCTCCCAAGATAATTTTCTTCGGTTGTAGTCATGGCCGTGTATATCCCCCCTCAAGCCGATACCATGACGGACCTCAAAGAACTTCACTGGACTTTATGCAAACTGGAAAGTTGGCATAAAGGCTGCATTTATTGTAGCCGGGGATTTTAACAAAGCAAATTTGAGGACTAGGCTGCCGAAGTTCTATCAACATATCAACTGTTGTACTCGGGCTGCTAAAATCCTCAACCATTGCTATTCGAACTTCCGGGATGGTTATAAGGCCCTCCCCCGCCCTCCTTTCGGCAAATCTGACCACCTCCATTTTGCTCCTCCCTTCCTATAGGCAGAAACTCAAACAGGAAGTACTCATGCTAAGGACAATTCAACGCTGGTCTGACCAATCAGAATCCACGCTTCAAGATTGTTTTGATCATGCGGACTGGGATATGTTCCGGGTAGCTTGCGAAAATAATTTAGACGAATAAACTGAAATGGTGACTGAGTTTATCAGGAAGTGTATAGGAGATGTTGTGCCCACTGTGACTATTAAAACCTACCCTAACCAGAAATCGTGGATAGATGGCAGCATTCGCACAAAAATGAAAGCGCGAACCACCGCATTTAACCATGGCAAGGTGACTGGGAATATGGCAGAATACAAACAGTATAGCTACTCACTCCACACGGCAATTAAACTGGTAAAACATCAGTATAGAGACAAAGTGGAGTAGCAATTCAACGGCTCAGACACGAGACAAATGTGGCAAGGTCTACAGACAATCGCGGACTACAAAAAGGAAAACCAGCCACGTAGCCAACACCGACGTCTCGCTTCCAGACAAGCTAAACACCTTCTTCGCCCGCTTTGAGGATAACACAGTGCCACCGACGCGGCCCACTACCAAGGACTGTGGGCTCTCCTTCTCCGTAGCCGAAGTGAGTAAGACATTTAAGCATGTTAACCCCCGCAAGGCTGCCGGCCCAGACAGCATCCCTAGCCGCGTCCTCAGAGTATGCGCAGACCAGCTGGCTGGTGTGTTTACAGACATATTCAATCTCTCCCTATCCTAGTCTGCTGTCCCCACTTGCTTCAAGATGGCCACCATTGTTCCTGTACCCAAGAAAGCAAAGGTAACTGAACTAAATGACTATTACCCCGTAGCACTCACCTCTGTCATCATGAAGTGCTTTGAGAGACTAGTCAAGGATCATATCACCTCTACCTTACCTGTCACCCTAGACACACTTCAATTTGCTTACCGCCCCAATAGATCCACAGACGATACAATTGCCATCACACTGCACACTGCCCTATCCCATCTGGACAAAAGGAATACCTATGTAAGAATGCTGTTCATTGACTATAGCTCAGCATTCAACACCACAGTACCCCGCACTGTGCAACTGGGTCCTGGACTTCCTGACGGGCCGCCCCCAGGTGGTGAAGATAGGAAACAACATCTACACTTCGCTGATCCTCAACACAGGGGCCCCACAAGGGTGCGTGCTCAGGCCCCTCCTGTACTCCCTGTTCACCCATGACTGCGTGGCAAAGCACGCCTCCAACTCAATCATCAAGTTTGCAGACGACACAACAGTAGTAGGCTTGATTACCAACAATGACGGGACAGCCTACAGGGAGGAGGTGAGGGCTCTGGGAGTGTGGTGCCAGGTAAATAACCTCTCACTCAACGTCAACAAAACAAAAGTGATGATCGTGGACTTCAGGAAACAGCAGAGGGTGCACCCCCCTATCCACATCGATGGGACCACAGTGAAGAAGGTGGAAAGCTTAAAGTTCCTTGGCGTACACATCACTGACTAACTGAAATGGTCCACCCATGCAGGCAGTGTGGTGAAGAAGGCGCAACAGAGCCTCTTCAACCTCAGGAGGCTGAAGAAATTTGGCTTGGCACCTAAAACCCTCACAAACTTTTACAGATGCACAATTGAGAGCATCCTATCTGGCTGTATCACCGCCTGGTACGGCAACTGCACCGCCCGCAACCGCAGGGCTCTCCAGAGGGTGATGTGGTCTGCCGAATGCATTACCGGGGGCAAACTATCTGCCCTCCAGGACACCTACAGCACCCGATGTCACAGGAAGGCCAAAAAGATCATAAAGGACATCAACCACCCGAGCCACTGCCTGTTCACCCCGCTATCATCCAGAAGGCGAGGTCAGTACAGGTGCATCAAAACTGGGACAGAGAGAATGAAAACCAGCTTCTATCTCAAGGCCATCAGACTGTTAAATAGCCATCACTAGCACATTAGAGGCTGCTGCTGCCTATTGAAATCACTGGCCACTTTAAGAAATGGAACACTAGTCACTTTAATAATGTTTACATATCCTGCATTATTCATCTCATATGTATATACTGTATTCTATAATATTCTACTGTATCTTAGTCCATGCCGCTCTGTCATTGCTTGTCCATATATGTATATATTCTTAAATTCCATTCCTTACTTAGATTTGTGTGTAATGGGTATATGTTGTGAAATTGTTAGATATTACTTGTTAGATATTACTGCACTGTCAGAGCTAGAAGCACAAGCATTTCGCTACACCCGCTATAACATCTGCTAAACACGTGTATGTGACAAATAACATTTGATTTGATTTGAAATGTGGGACCTTATATAGACAGGTGTGTGCCTTTCAAAATCAAGTCCAATCAATTGAATTTACCAAAGGTGGACTCCAATCAAGTTGTAGAAACATCTCAAAATTAAATCAAATCAAATCAAATTGTATTTGTCACAAACACGTGTTTAGCAGATGTTATAGCGGGTGTAGCGAAATGCTTGTGTTTCTAGCTCCGACAGTGCAGTAATATCTAACAAGTAATATCTAACAATTTCACAACATATACCCAATGGAAACAGGATGCACCTGAGCTCAATTTCGAGTCTCATAGGAAAAGATCTGAATAATTATGTTAATAAGGTATTTCTGTTTTTAATGTTTAATAAATTTGCAAAAATGTCTACAAAACAGTTTTCACTTTGTCATTATGGAGTATTGTGTTGGATATCTGTTGCTGAGAAAAAAATATATTTAATCCATTTTAGAATAAGGCTGTAATATAACAAAAGCAACAGATATCCAACATCTTCTCTCCTGGATCTTGGTATAATCTGAGGTTAGTGTGTGTGAGGTATAATCTGAGGTTAGGGTGTATGAGGTATAATCTGAGAGGGTCTGTGAAGTATAATCTGAGGATAGGGTGTATGAGGTATAATCTGAGAGGGTCTGTGAAGTATAATCTGAGGTTAGGGTGTATGAGGTATAATCTGAGAGGGTCTGTGAAGTATAATCTGAGGTTAGGGTGTATGAGGTATAATCTGAGAGGGTCTGTGAGGTATAATCTGAGGTTAGGATGTATGAGGTATAATCTGAGAGGGTCTGTGAAGTATAATCTGAGGTTAGGTTGTATGAGGTATAATCTGAGAGGGTCTGTGAAGTATAATCTGAGGTTAGGGTGTATGAGGTATAATCTGAAAGGGCCTGTGAAGTATAATCTGAGGATAGGGTGTATGAGGTATAATCTGAGAGGGTCTGTGAAGTATAATCTGAGGTTAGGGTGTATGAGGTATAATCTGAGAGGGTCTGTGAGGTATAATCTGAGGTTAGGGTGTATGTGGTATAATCTGAGGTTAGGGTGTATGAGGTATAATCTGAGAGGGTCTGTGAAGTATAATCTGAGGTTAGGGTGTGTGAGGTATAATCTGAGAGGGTCTGTGAGGTATAATCTGAGGTTAGGGTGTATGAGGTATAATCTGAGAGGGTCTGTGAAGTATAATCTGAGGTTAGGGTGTATGAGGTATAATCTGAGAGGGTCTGTGAAGTATAATCTGAGGTTAGGGTGTATGAGGTATAATCTGATAGGGTCTGTGAGGTATAATCTGAGGTTAGGGTGTATGAGGTATAATCTGAGAGGGTCTGTGAAGTATAATCTGAGGTTAGGGTGTATGAGCCAGGGTCAATAAATTGTGGATGAAATTAAAGTCAAGCAGTCATAAAACAATATGAGGGCCTGACTCACTCAGACAATCTGTTCACTGCAGTCTAATACATGTTATTTTCATCTCTTACCAAATAGAATTGATTCTCTATTACTTTTGATTAGATCAAAATTAATGGGGCAAAAGTTGGAGAATTGAGAACTAACTACCATCATAGTAGTGTGAAGACGGAACAGAAGAGAGGGTGTGTAGTGAAGACGGAACAGAAGAGAGGGTGTGTAGTGAAGACGGAACAGAAGAGAGGGTGTGTAGTGAAGACGGAACAGAAGAGAGGGTGTGTAGTGAAGACGGAACAGAAGAGAGGGTGTGTAATGAAGACGGAACAGAAGTGAGGGTGTGTAGTGAAGACGGAACAGAAGAGAGGGTGTGTAGTGAAGACGGAACAGAAGAGAGGGTGTGTAGTGAAGACGGAACAGAAGAGAGGGTGTGTAGTGAAGGGAACAGAAGAGAGGGTGTGTAGTGAAGACGGAACAGAAGAGAGGGTGTGTAGTGAAGACGGAACAGAAGAGAGGGTGTGTAGTGAAGACGGAACAGAAGAGAGGGTGTGTAGTGAAGACGGAACAGAAGAGAGGGTGTGTAGTGAAGACGGAACAGAAGAGAGGGTGTGTAGTGAAGACGGAACAGAAGAGAGGGTGTGTAGTGAAGACGGAACAGAAGAGAGGGTGTGTAGTGAAGACGGAACAGAAGAGAGGGTGTGTAGTGAAGGGAACAGAAGAGAGGGTGTGTAGTGAAGGGAACAGAAGAGAGGGTGTGTAGTGAAGACGGAACAGAAGAGAGGGTGTGTAGTGAAGGGAACAGAAGAGAGGGTGTGTAGTGAAGACGGAACAGAAGAGAGGGTGTGTAGTGAAGACAGAACAGAAGAGAGGGTGTGTAGTGAAGACGGAACAGAAGAGAGGGTGTGTAGTGAAGACAGAACAGAAGTGAAGGTGTGTAGTGAAGACGGAACAGAAGAGAGGGTGTGTAGTGAAGACGGAACAGAAGAGAGGGTGTGTAATGAAGACGGAACAGAAGTGAGGGTGTGTAGTGAAGACGGAACAGAAGAGAGGGTGTGTAGTGAAGACGGAACAGAAGAGAGGGTGTGTAGTGAAGACGGAACAGAAGAGAGGGTGTGTAGTGAAGGGAACAGAAGAGAGGGTGTGTAGTGAAGACGGAACAGAAGAGAGGGTGTGTAGTGAAGACGGAACAGAAGAGAGGGTGTGTAGTGAAGACGGAACAGAAGAGAGGGTGTGTAGTGAAGACGGAACAGAAGAGAGGGTGTGTAGTGAAGACGGAACAGAAGAGAGGGTGTGTAGTGAAGACGGAACAGAAGAGAGGGTGTGTAGTGAAGACGGAACAGAAGAGAGGGTGTGTAGTGAAGACGGAACAGAAGAGAGGGTGTGTAGTGAAGGGAACAGAAGAGAGGGTGTGTAGTGAAGGGAACAGAAGAGAGGGTGTGTAGTGAAGACGGAACAGAAGAGAGGGTGTGTAGTGAAGGGAACAGAAGAGAGGGTGTGTAGTGAAGACGGAACAGAAGAGAGGGTGTGTAGTGAAGACAGAACAGAAGAGAGGGTGTGTAGTGAAGACGGAACAGAAGAGAGGGTGTGTAGTGAAGACAGAACAGAAGTGAGGGTGTGTAGTGAAGACGGAACAGAAGAGAGGGTGTGTAGTGAAGACGGAACAGAAGAGAGGGTGTGTAGTGAAGACAGAACAGAAGTGAGGGTGTGTAGTGAAGACGGAACAGAAGAGAGGGTGTGTAGTGAAGACGGAACAGAAGAGAGGGTGTGTAGTGAAGGGAACAGAAGAGAGGGTGTGTAGTGAAGACGGAACAGAAGAGAGGGTGTGTAGTGAAGACGGAACAGAAGAGAGGGTGTGTAGTGAAGGGAACAGAAGAGAGGGTGTGTAGTGAAGACAGAACAGAAGAGAGGGTGTGTAGTGAAGACAGAACAGAAGAGAGGGTGTGTAGTGAAGACGGAACAGAAGAGAGGGTGTGTAGTGAAGGGAACAGAAGAGAGGGTGTGTAGTGAAGACGGAACAGAAGAGAGGGTGTGTAGTGAAGACAGAACAGAAGAGAGGGTGTGTAGTGAAGACGGAACAGAAGAGAGGGTGTGTAGTGAAGACGGAACAGAAGAGAGGGTGTGTAGTGAAGACAGAACAGAAGTGAGGGTGTGTAGTGAAGACGGAACAGAAGAGAGGGTGTGTAGTGAAGACGGAACAGAAGAGAGGGTGTGTAGTGAAGACGGAACAGAAGAGAGGGTGTGTAGTGAAGACGGAACAGAAGAGAGGGTGTGTAGTGAAGACGGAACAGAAGAGAGGGTGTGTAGTGAAGACGGAACAGAAGAGAGGGTGTGTAGTGAAGACGGAACAGAAGAGAGGGTGTGTAGTGAAGACGGAACAGAAGAGAGGGTGTGTAGTGAAGACGGAACAGAAGAGAGGGTGTGTAGTGAAGACGGAACAGAAGAGAGGGTGTGTAGTGAAGGGAACAGAAGAGAGGGTGTGTAGTGAAGGGAACAGAAGAGAGGGTGTGTGTAATGTTATGTGTGGATGCTGTGTGTTCTAATCTCTTCAGTAGCTGTCTATTTACGCTGTCATAGCTTGGTCCCCCTCAAACCCTTTACCCCTCGGGGGAGTCAAAGATCAGGGGTTAAAACATGTGAACGGGCTATGCTTTGTGTGTTTGTGCCGTGGGGGGTTAGGGTTAGGGGGGAGGGGAGGGGGGGGCTCCAGTTTCACCACACCACTTGTATGACTGATCAACCGTGAAAAGGACCCACCATTATAATAATAATAATACTATTAGTATAATATAATATTAGTATAATATTATACTATTAGTATAATATAATAATTGTATACTAATAATATTATACTATTAGTATAATATAATAATTTTATACTAATAATATTATACTATTAGTATAATATAATAATTTTGTCCATTGCTAGCTGCAGTAGAGGCAATTGGATGTCTATTTGGATTGTTTTGGAGGGATCAAACATAACTCATCATTAGACATGTACTAAACGTTTCATAATTGAGTCATAGACATTTGAAATTATAATCTCAAAATCCTTAGTCTTAGACACATGTACATGTAAATAACTGACCATACACTTGATTGATAAACCTGAAATGTATTTGACACAAAACGCTGCACTTTACCAGAGCATTCCTGGCATACGATACAAGAATCCAACGGTGTGGATTTACATTCACAAGACTGTGGAGGTTAGGAGGATACCTTCTCCTGACGGACACATCATCAGACCAATCACATTTAGTATACGATCATTCAGTTGTTCCTATAGGCTAGGTTGTTATTTGGCTGTATCCTATAGCTTTAAAAGAGTCATACACATACACGTAAATAATGTATACCTCTGTCACCGAGTGACTTAATAATATGTTCATCCAAACATCCAAACACAAAGATACAAATGCAAACATATGTACACATCGTTTTGGTCACAAAATGATAAAGGAACTCTAATTTGATCAAATATTGAACAAAATCGATCACAAAGAGGGGAAAATGTAGTGACAGGGTTGTGCTTGGTAAGACACTGAGAGACACTTCAATGACACAAAATAAACAACATATGCACCACTTACACACACACACACACATTACAGATAATTTTACAATCCATGACTTTTGTCAGTCATCAAATCAAATCAAATTTTGATTGGTCACATACTTAGCAGATGTTATTGCGGGTGTAGCGAAACCAGAAACATCTGTGAATGCTGTAAGATTAAAACACTCAAATTGATCTAACATGATATAACAACAACAACAACAACAACACTCATGTGGGATTTCCATAGAGGCCTTTTTGCTACATGGCCCTATTCTATATCCTCATCATTTCCTTTCAGGGAAGAGAATAAAGGGTCGTCGCAGACAACCACAGAAGAAGAAGACGAGAGAAATGAGAAAATAAAGAATCCATAAAGCCTAACAGCTCTTCAGTCAAGGGATGGAAGACAGACGGAATATAAAATAATTGATTCCAAAAGCTAGTCAATGAAGCAGCCTTTAATGATTGTGTGTTGGACTGTGGACAGATGCCATGTGGTGAGAGTCAGAGGGGAGCTAGTGAATAAACAGACAGAGAGAGAGAGAGAGAGAGAGAGAGAGAGAGAGAGAGAGAGAGAGAGAGAGAGAGAGAGAGAGAGAGAGAGAGAGAGAGAGAGAGAGAGAGAGGGAGGATAAGGAGAATGAGAGAGAGAGAGAGAGGGAGGAGAAGGAGAAGGAGAGAGAGAGAGAGAGAGAGAGGGAGGAGGAGAAGGAGAGAGAGAGAGAGAGAGAGGGAGAGGGCCTTGCTTATGTTATTCTCTGTATTGGGTATTGGGTTAAATTTCAACAGAAAACAGGAGCAGTATATCAATACTGAGCCTGTCTATTCTGTCTCGCCTGTCTAGTCTGTCTAATCTGTCTCGCCTGTCTAGTCTGTCTCGCCTGTCTTGCCTGTCTAGTCTGTCTAACCTGTCTAGCCTGTCTGAGCCTGTCTGAGCCTGTCTAGCCTGTCTAGTCTGTCTATTCTGTCTCGCCTGTCTAGTCTGTCTAATCTGTCTTGCCTGTCTAGTCTGTCTTGCCTGTCTAGCCTGTCTAGTCTGTCTAGTCTGTCTAACCTGTCTAGCCTGTCTGAGCCTGTCTAGCCTGTCTAGTCTGTCTATTCTGTCTCGCCTGTCTAGTCTGTCTAGCCTGTCTAGTCTGTCTAACCTGTCTAGCCTGTCTGAGCCTGTCTAGTCTGTCTAGCCTGTCTAATCTGTCTTGCCTGTCTAGTCTGTCTCGCCTGTCTAGTCTGTCCAGTCTGTCTCGCCTGTCTAGTCTGTCTTGCCTGTCTAGTCTGTCTAACCTGTCTGAGCCTGTCTGAGCCTGTCTAGTCTGTCTAGCCTGTCTAGTCTGTCTATTCTGTCTCGCCTGTCTAGTCTGTCTAATCTGTCTCGCCTGTCTAGTCTGTCTTGCCTGTCTAGTCTGTCTAGTCTGTCTAATCTGTCTAACCTGTCTAACCTGTCTGAGCCTGTCTAGTCTGTCTAGTCTGTCTAATCTGTCTAGCCTGTCTAGTCTGTCTAATCTGTCTTGCCTGTCTAGCCTGTCTAGTCTGTCTAGCCTGTCTAGTCTGTCTAGCCTGTCTAGTCTGTCTAATCTGTCTTGCCTGTCTAGCCTGTCTAGTCTGTCTAGCCTGTCTAGTCTTGACCAATACCTTTACTGTACTCTAGTAGTACAGCTCTATGGGTATTTTACATTCATTTCAGAGGTTTTTTTTCTTGGATCAAATACAAACTGCTATTATTCTTATTTGACTTACTAATTCCAAGGCTGTGAGCATGTATCAATCTTTAAACAAGTCAAAGACTCAATGATAAGTCATAATTGAAAAGGGTAACATGATAAAAACAAATAATCATCATTGACATCAAGGAAACTAGATACAAAAACAAAAAAAGTGACATGTTTTTGCTTTTTTTTTTTACATCATCATTCATTTCTATGTCATTAACATTATTTCAGGTTGACATATTGATATAAAGAAATATAATAGATATGTATATCAATATAAATACAATATCTGATTATTCATGTAAGTAAGTCATCCACAGACAAGGAGCAAGTAACTTTCAACAAGGACAGACAAATGCCATGGAAACTGTAAGACCAGGAGGGAAATAGCTATTTGAAATCAGTTTAGATTACAAAAATAGTTGTGTTTTCTCAACAACATTTCATTAGTCTCATGTGTATATAATAATAACTCTGAATCTGAATGAACAGAGAACCAGTAGTGATATTACTGTCTCACCCCACACCATCCCAGCCTGGTTATCCCAACATTGCACTCACCATTGTATGACTTAATCTCTTTAGTCTCATGTTCAGGCTGGTTTAACCAAGCTACCGCCACCCCTCAACGCATCTCAAAACAGAACACCCCCCTCCCCAATCCTTCACAACAATCCAGTACACAGCGCCCTGGAACCAGCTTGGATACATAGATACATACAGAGAAATCCCACCTTTTGACATGAATGGAATTTCCGTTCTAGTAATTATATTTCTATGGATAGATATCTCTGTACTAATTTGTTACGAATCTGAATCAACATACAGTAGAGCTGCTTGCTGCATGCCTAGTGCCCCCTCTCCTCTCCTCTCCTCTCCTCTCCTCTCCTCTCCTCTCCTCTCCTCTCCTCTCCTCTCCTCTCCTCTCCTCTCCTCTCCTCTCCTCTCCTCTCCTCTCCTCTCCTCTCCTCTCCCTGAGGGAAACAGTAGTCCTAAAGAGAACACATCACCTTACAGAAGAGCACACAGTGAACAGCTAACATACACACACATTCTGGGTCACACACACTCACACACACACAAACGTAAACACACACACACACACACTCTCACACACATACACAAAACATCACATTTTGAACTTGGAAAGGCATTGGAACTTGAAATTAGGGTTTGCATTGAATATGTGTTGTTCTGTTTAGGAGGATTACTGATGCATTTAACTACAGAGAAATGTAGAGGGAATATGTCTGCAAAGTTGAGGAGCGATGAATAGATCCAGAGACATATATTTAAATATACACTGAGTGTACAAAACATTAGGAACATTCCACCTGGGCAAGAGGAACACCTATGTGAGAATGCTATTCACTGACTACAGCTCAGTGTTCAACACCATAGTGCCCTCAAAGCTCATCACTAAGCTAAGGATCCTGGGACTAAACACCTCCCTCTGCAACTGGATCCTGGACTTTCTGACGGGCAGCCCCCAGGTGGTAAGGGTATCATTCAGATTGAGTGAATGCTTCTGTGGACAGGTGTCTTTTATACAGGTAACGAGCTGAGATTAGGAGCACACTCTTAAAGGGAGTCCTCCTAATCTCAGCTTGTTCCCTGTATAAAAGACACCTGTCCACAGAAGCAATCACTCAATCAGATTCCAAACTCTCCACCATGGCCAAGACCAAAGAGCTCTCCAAGCATGTCAGGGACAAGATTGTAGACCTACATAAGGCTGGAATGGGCTACAAGACCATCGCCAAGCAGCTTTGTGAGAAGGTGACAACAGTTGGTGCGATTATTCGCAAATGGAAGAAACACAAAAGAACTGTCAATCTCCCTCGGCCTGGGGCTCCATGCAAGATCTCACCTCGTGGAGTTGAAATGATCATGAGAACGGTGAGGAATCAGCCCAGAACTACACGGGAGGATCTTGTCAATGATCTCAAGGCAGCTGGGACCATAGTCACCAAGAAAACAATTGGTAACACACTACGCCGTGAAGGACTGAAATCCTGCAGCGCCCGCAAGGTCCCCCTGCTCAAGAAAGCACATATACATGCCCGTCTGAAGTTTGCCAATGAACATCTGAATGATTCAGAGGAGAACTGGGTGAAAGTGTTGTGGTCAGATGAGACCAAAATTGAGCTCTTTGGCATCAACTCAACTCGCCGTGTTTGGAGGAGGAGGAATGCTGCCTATGACCCCAAGAACACCATCCCCACCGTCAAACATGGAGGTGGAAACATTATGCTTTGGGGTTGTTTTTCTGCTAAGGGGACAGGACAACTTCACCGCATCAAAGGGACGATGGACGGCGCCATGTACCGTCAAATCTTGGGTGAGAACCTCCTTCCCTCAGCCAGGGCATTGAAAATGGGTCGTGGATGGGTATTCCAGCATGACAATGACCCAAAACACACGGCCAAGGCAACAAAGGAGTGGCTCAAGAAGAAGCACATTAAGGTCCTGGAGTGGCCTAGCCAGTCTCCAGACCTTAATCCCATAGAAAATCTGTGGAGGGAGCTGAACGTTCGAGTTGCCAAATGTCAGCTTCGAAACCTTAATGACTTGGAGAAGATCTGCAAAGAGGAGTGGGACAAAATCCCTCCTGAGATGTGTGCAAACCTGGTGGCCAACTACAAGAAACGTCTGACCTCTGTGATTGCCAACAAGGGTGTTGCCACCAAGTACTAAGTCATGTTTTGCAGAGGGGTCAAATACTTATTTCCCTCATTAAAATGCAAATCAATTTATAACATTTTTGACATGCGTTTTTCTGGATTTTGTTGTTGTTATTCTGTCTCTCACTGTTCAAATAAACCTACCATTAAAATTATAGACTGATCATGTCTTTGTCAGTGGTCAAACGTACAAAATCAGCAGGGGATGTAGCTCAGTTGGTAGAGCATGGCGTTTGCAACGCCAGGGTTGTTGGTTCGATTCCCACGTGGGGCCAGTATGAAAAATAGAAATGTATGCGCTCACTAACTGTAAGTCGCTCTGGATAAGAGCGTCTGCTAAATGACTAAAATGGGATCAAATACTTTTTTCCCTCACTGTAGCCTCCTGCTATTTTATTTTACTGCTGTTATTTAGCTATTTACTTTTATTTTGTATTTTTCTTAATTAACACTTTTTTATTTTACATTTTTCTTTAAAAAACTGCATTGTTGGTTAAGGGCTTGTAAGTAAGCATTTCAATGTAATGTCTACACCTGTTGTATTCGGCGCATGTGGCAAATAAAATTTGATTTGATTTGATATAGACTGACCAGGTGAATCCAGGTGAATGCTATGATCCCTTATTGATGTCACTTGTTAAATCCACTTCAAATCAGTGTAGCTGAAGGGGAGGAGACAGGTTAAAGAAGGATTTTTAAGCCATGAGACACTTGAGATATGGATTGTTTAAGTGTGCCATTCAGTGGGGTGAATGGGCAAGACAAAAGATTGAAGTGCCTTTGAACGGGGTATGGTAGTAGGTGCCAGGCTCACCGGTTTGAGTGTGTCAAGAACTGCAACGCTGCTGGGTTTTTCACTCTCAACAGTTTCCTTTGTGTATCAAGAATGCTCCACCACCCAAAGGACATCCAGCCAACTTGACACAAATGTGAGAAGCATTGGAGTCAACATGGGCCAGCATTCCTGTGGAACGCTGTCGACACCTTTGTAGAGTCCACGCCCCGACGAATTGAGGCTGTTCTGAGGGCAAAAGGGGGGTGCAGCTCAATATTAGGATGGTGTTCCTAGTGTTTTGTACACTCAGTGTATATTAAATACATTTTAAATATATGGCACTGAATAGGTGGACCAGTCTAATCTATAGTAATATCTAGTTCTACAACCACAGGGGTTCTATTGATGGGCTTCAATTGGTTGCCTGAACATGCAAATAAATCACATATGTAGCTATCATCCCGTTCTCGTGTTGAAGTCTATTATGACCTAGGACGGTGCCGTGTTGAAGTCTATTATGACCTAGGACGGTGCCGTGTTGAAGTCTATTATGACCTAGGACGGTGCCGTGTTGAAGTCTATTATGACCTAGGACGGTGCCATGTTGAAGTCTATTATGACCTAGGACGGTGCCATGTTGAAGTCTATTATGACCTAGGACGGTGCCGTGTTGAAGTCTATTATGACCTAGGACGGTGCCGTGTTGAAGTCTATTATGACCTAGGACGGTGCCGTGTTGAAGTCTATTATGACCTAGGACGGTGCCGTGTTGAAGTCTATTATGACCTAGGACGGTGCCATGTTGAAGTCTATTATGACCTAGGACGGTGCCATGTTGAAGTCTATTATGACCTAGGACGGTGCCGTGTTGAAGTCTATTATGACCTAGGACGGTGCCATGTTGAAGTCTATTATGACCTAGGACGGTGCCATGTTGAAGTCTATTATGACCTAGGACGGTGCCATGTTGAAGTCTATTATGACCTAGGACGGTGCCATGTTGAAGTCTATTATGACCTAGGACGGTGCCATGTTGAAGTCTATTATGACCTAGGACGGTGCCATGTTGAAGTCTATTATGACCTAGGACGGTGCCATGTTGAAGTCTATTATGACCTAGGACGGTGCCATGTTGAAGTCTATTATGACCTAGGACGGTGCCATGTTGAAGTCTATTATGACCTAGGACGGTGCCGTGTTGAAGTCTATTATGACCTAGGACGGTGCCATGTTGAAGTCTATTATGACCTAGGACGGTGCCGTGTTGAAGTCTATTATGACCTAGGACGGTGCCATGTTGAAGTCTATTATGACCTAGGACGGTGCCATGTTGAAGTCTATTATGACCTAGGACGGTGCCATGTTGAAGTCTATTATGACCTAGGACGGTGCCGTGTTGAAGTCTATTATGACCTAGGACGGTGCCGTGTTGAAGTCTATTATGACCTAGGACGGTGCCATGTTGAAGTCTATTATGACCTAGGACGGTGCCATGTTGAAGTCTATTATGACCTAGGACGGTGCCGTGTTGAAGTCTATTATGACCTAGGACGGTGCCATGTTGAAGTCTATTATGACCTAGGACGGTGCCATGTTGAAGTCTATTATGACCTAGGACGGTGCCATGTTGAAAGTCACTGAGCTCTTCAGTACGGGCCATTCTACTGCCAGTGTTTGTCTATGGAGATTGCATGGCTGTGTGCTAGATTTTCTACACCTGTCAGCAACGTGTGTGGCTGAAATAGCCGAATACACTAATTTGAAGGGGTGTCCACATACTGCTGTATATACAGTGTTTCATCCCATTCTTGTATTGAAGTCTATTCATTCTCAGTCATAGCGCCATATACAGTAGGACTACGCAGAAGTTACTGTAATACACACAGAATAATATATATCTGAACAGTCACAGTACATAAACGCGTAGCAATGTGCAATTCTAACTCCATCTACACCTCAGCAACACTCCCAAAGGCTTCTGTAGGGGTCTTGGGTTTACTGTACCTGCATTTCTCGTGCCCTGTTAAATGAAAGTTCCATTATTCAGCAGTGATACTTTGTTAACATTGTTCGAATTCTTAAAAAGCCTACAACAACAAAAAAAACACAGCAACTTAAATCTCCTGAGAAAAAGACCTGACGTAAATAATCACCATAACCACTTTGTTAGAATATAACTGGCTGCACCTGCACAAACAGTATATAATCTCAATGTATTTCTGTCATTTCTATTGTGCCATATATAAACCAGAGCTCTGATAAAGAATGATGAGCTCAGGTTAGAGATAAAGGCTGATTTACTGTGTCTTAGCTGCTCTAGTATAGCTGTCACAAAGCGTAGCACTAGCAGGCAACAACATGGGCAGCCATCTTGGGCAGCCATCTTGGGCAGCCAGATAGTGAGAATCTCACTGGCCCATCGCAGCAGGCAAAACAGGTTGCAGTGATGTCATGGTCAGGTCGTACTGTACACTGATTGTATAATGACGTTATGCTAACGTATTTTTACAACCAGAAAAATAAGTCTTTATATAGTTGTGATCTGGTTATCTAACCAGATAACAACCAAAATATAACGTCTTTCTCATGACTTCTTGATGTCGTCATTAAAAATACATGTATACCTGTCTGTACAGTAACAGCGAACAATCGGTTGTAATCTGGTTACTTAACGTCTTCTCAACCAGAAAACCAGTTCACAACCAGAAAATGACATCATGCCAGAATTGGCCTTTTGGTCTGATCTAGTCCATGCCAGTCTGGTCCAGGTCGGTCCGGTCCAGTCTGGTCCAGGTCGGTCCGGTCCAGTCTGGTTTGGTCCAGTCCAGTCAGGTCTAGGCACAATGTGAGAGCGTTAGTTTGATAAGTCCCTCCGTGTGCATCTTATAGAGTAGTTTGAACTCTGCTGGCAGCTGGTGGGACTCCTGCCACTTGGTGGTGAACTTGGTACCCTTCTTGTCGTAGTAGTGGTAGGGCAGCTCCTTGCCCGTGTTGGGGTCCCAGCCAAAGGGCCAGAAGCCGTACAGGTGGATCTCCTCACACATGGATGAGGCCAGAGTGTACATGAGGATCCCCGTGCTCAGACGCTTCGGTGACAGCTGCTTGGTCTTCCAGTATCTAACAGACACCAACAGACAGACAGGGTTAGAATTGGTTACTGTTGGAATGGTTACTGTTGGAATGGTTACTGTTGGAATGGTTACTGTTGGAATGGTTACTGTTGGAATGGTTACTTTTAGAATGGTTACTGTTGGAATGGTTACTTTTAGAATGGTTACTGTTGGAATGGTTACTGTTGGAATGGTTACTGTTGGAATGATTACTGTTGGAATGGTTACTGTTGGAATGGTTACTGTTGGAATGGTTACTGTTGGAATGGTTACTGTTGGAATGGTTACTGTTGGAATGGTTACTGTTGGAATGGTTACTGTTGGAATGGTTACTGTTGGAATGGTTACTGTTGGAATGGTTACTGTTGGAATGGTTACTGTTGGAATGGTGACTGTTGGAATGGTGACTGTTGGAATGGTTACTGTTGGAATGGTTACTGTTGGAATGGTTACTGTTGGAATGGTTACTGTTGGAATGGTTACTGTTGGAATGGTTACTGTTAGGACGGTTACTGTTGGAATGGTTACTGTTGGAATGGTTACTGTTGGAATGGTTACTGTTGGAATGGTTACTGTTAGGACGGTTACTGTTGGAATGGTTACTGTTGGAATGGTTACTGTTGGAATGGTTACTGTTGGAATGGTTACTGTTGGAATGGTTACTGTTGGAATGGTTACTGTTGGAATGGTTACTGTTAGGACGGTTACTGTTGGAATGGTTACTGTTGGAATGGTTACTGTTGGAATGGTTACTGTTGGAATGGTTACTGTTGGAATGGTTACTGTTGGAATGGTTACTGTTGGAATGGTGACTGTTGGAATGGTTACTGTTGGAATGGTTACTGTTGGAATGGTTACTGTTGGAATGGTTACTGTTGGAATGGTTACTGTTGGAATGGTTACTGTTGGAATGGTTACTGTTGGAATGGTTACTGTTGGAATGGTTACTGTTGGAATGGTTACTGTTGGAATGGTTACTGTTGGAATGGTTACTGTTGGAATGGTTACTGTTGGAATGGTTACTGTTGGAATGGTTACTGTTGGAATGGTTACTGTCTGGTGTTCCATTATCTAACTGACACCAACAGACAGACAGGGTTAACAGACAGACAGGGTTAACTGTAGACATGATTAACAGACAGACGTGGTTATAGGATGGTTACTGTTAGGACGGTTACTGTTAGAATGGTTACTGTTAGGATGGTTAATGTTAGGATGGTTAATGTTAGGATGGTTACTGTTAGGACGGTTACTGTTAGGACGGTTACTGTTAGGACGGTTACTGTTAGGATGGTTACTGTTAGGACGGTTACTGTTAGGACGGTTACTGTTAGGATGGTTACTGTTAGCATGGTTACTGTTAGGATGGTTACTGTTAGGATGGTTACTGTTAGGATGGTTACTGTTAGGACGGTTACTGTTAGCATGGTTACTGTTAGGATGGTTACTGTTAGGATGGTTACTGTTAGGACGGTTACTGTTAGCATGGTTACTGTTAGGATGGTTACTGTTAGGATGGTTACTGTTAGGACGGTTACTGTTAGCATGGTTACTGTTAGGATGGTTACTGTTATGATGGTTACTGTTAGCATGGTTACTGTTAGGATGGTTACTGTTAGGACGGTTACTGATAGGATGGTTAATGTTAGGATGGTTACTGTTAGGACGGTTACTGTTAGGACGGTTACTGTTAGGACGGTTACTGTTAGGACGGTTACTGTTAGGATGGTTAATGTTAGGATGGTTACTGTTAGGACGGTTACTGTTAGGACGGTTAACGTTAGGATGGTTACTGTTAGCATGGTTACTGTTAGGATGGTTACTGTTAGCATGGTTACTGTTAGGACGGTTACTGTTAGGACGGTTACTGTTAGGATGGTTACTGTTAGCATGGTTACTGTTAGGACGGTTACTGTTAGGACGGTTACTGTTAGGATGGTTACTGTTAGGATGGTTACTGTTAGCATGGTTAATGTTAGGACGGTTAACGTTAGGATGGTTACTGTTAGGACGGTTAGGTTACTGTTAGGATGGTTACTGTTAGGATGGTTACTGTTAGGACGGTTACTGTTAGGACGGTTACTGTTAGGACGGTTACTGTTAGGACGGTTACTGTTAGCATGGTTACTGTTAGCATGGTTACTGTTAGGATGGTTACTGTTAGGATGGTTACTGTTAGGATGGTTACTGTTAGGACGGTTACTGTTAGGATGGTTACTGTTAGGACGGTTACTGTTAGGATGGTTACTGTTAGGATGGTTACTGTTAGCATGGTTACTGTTAGGATGGTTACTGTTAGGACGGTTACTGTTAGGACGGTTACTGTTAGGATGGTTACTGTTAGGACGGTTACTGTTAGGATGGTTACTGTTAGGACGGTTACTGTTAGGACGGTTACTGTTAGGACGGTTACTGTTAGGATGGTTACTGTTAGGATTGTTACTGTTAGCATGGTTACTGTTAGGATGGTTACTGTTAGGATGGTTACTGTTAGCATGGTTACTGTTAGGATGGTTACTGTTAGGACGGTTACTGTTAGGATGGTTACTGTTAGGATGGTTACTGTTAGCATGGTTACTGTTAGGACGGTTACTGTTAGGATGGTTACTGTTAGGACGGTTACTGTTAGGACGGTTACTGTTAGGACGGTTACTGTTAGGATGGTTACTGTTAGCATGGTTACTGTTAGGACGGTTACTGTTAGGACGGTTACTGTTAGGACGGTTACTGTTAGGATGGTTACTGTTAGCATGGTTACTGTTAGGATGGTTACTGTTAGGATGGTTACTGTTAGGACGGTTACTGTTAGGACGGTTACTGTTAGGACGGTTACTGTTAGGATGGTTACTGTTAGCATGGTTACTGTTAGGACGGTTACTGTTAGGACGGTTACTGTTAGGACGGTTACTGTTAGGACGGTTACTGTTAGGACGGTTACTGTTAGGATGGTTACTGTTAGCATGGTTACTGTTAGGACGGTTACTGTTAGGACGGTTACTGTTAGGACGGTTAGGAACACAGAAGAAGAAGAAGAAGATTCCAGTATCTACACCAAGTGAACAGGCATGGTTATATAGTATGGTTAGGAACACAGTGAAACGATTACATAGGTTAAGCCATGACAATGTGTGTGTGTGTTTATGTGTGTGTGTGTGTGTTTATGTGTGTGTGTGTGTGTGTGTTCATGTGTGTGTGTGTGTGTGTGCTTATGTGTGTGTGTGTGTGTGTTTATGATTGTGTGTGTGTGTGTGTGTGTTTATGTGTGTATGTATGTGTGTGTGTGTTTATGTGTGTGTGTGTGTGTGTGTTTGTGTTTATGTGTATATGTTTATGTGTGTGTGTATGTGTTTATGTGTGTGTGTGTGTGTTTATGTGTGTGTGTGTGTGCGTGTGTGTGTTTATGTGTGTGTATGTGTTTATGTGTGTGTGTGTTTGCGTTTGTGTTTGCGTGTGTGTGTGTGTGTGTGTGTGTGTGTGTGTGTGTGTGAGTGCTGTACATGCTGCAGTATTAAGTTGAAACCCAATTAAAAACGATTGATGCTTTATCACAAAATAAAATTGGCCCCTCAACAATGGACACAATAGACACTGTCGTCTTAATGCGGACTGAGCTTGTTAAAATGGAGTAATTCTGTGCGAGAAGGTTACTTTAATGGGATTGAGGGAGATTACAGTACAACCAGTCTGAATCCCAAATAGCACCCTATTCACTTTCTAGCACACTACTTTTGACAAAGGCCCACAGGGCTCTGGTAGTGCACTATATAGGGAATAGGGTGCCATTTGGGACTCATCTCCAGTCTCTTCTAGAAGCAACAGCAAGCCAGGGGTAAATTAAGCCCCTCTTCATATGTATATCTCTGTACCAGACCCATTCACAGACAGAACTCTGTACCAGACCCATTCACAGACAGAACTATGTACCAGACCCATTCACAGACAGATATCTCCTTACAAGCAGGCAGCTTCCCGTTCTAAATCCCTCTCTCTCCATATCATATGGGCTCCCGAGTGGCGCAGCGGTCTAAGGCACTGCATCTCAGTGCTTGAGGCGTCACTACAGACCCCCTGGTTCGATTCCAGGCTCTAACACAACCGGACGTGATTGGGAGTCCCATAGGGCGGCGCCCAATTGGCCCAGCGTCGTCCGGGTTTGGCCGGTGTAGGCCGTCATTGTAAATAAGAATTTGTTCTTAACTGACTTGCCTAGTTAAATAAAGGTAAAATATATACTATCCACTTCATTTGGAATGTTAGACAACAGCCAAACAACGGAAGTGATGGATTCACTTCCTCTTTACTTCCCTACTGCAGTGCGCCGGTGGCAAACGTGCCAGAGTCAATTATTTGAAGGACTCAATTTATAGAGCATAAAAGTCAAGTAAACAAGTATAAATGTAAGTGTATAAGTGTAATTTTATATTGATTTAATTCAAGGTCTCTAACGTTAGCTAGACCTAGGCTAGTTCTGTTGTGATAATAATGTTAGCTAGACCTACTAGTAGGATGGTTCTGTTGTGAAAATGTTAGCATGCTAGTTAGCTAACACACGGTGTCGCCCCAGCCTCCCGCCTGCTATGCTAGAGGGAAGCGGGAGCGACCGGTAGACGGTGTCCTTCGCCTCCGCCTGTCGGGCACTGTTTTCCCTCAGTTCTGTTGGCGAAACGATGGCGAAGGCAGGTGTTCGACAGACTGGAGCAACAGACACCGTCTAACGGCTCAGATAATACTTTCATTTCCCTTTTGACCCACATTCAAAAGTGTCACAAGCATCAAGATGTTCATGAAGGAGAAACCAATGGGATCCTCGAGGGGAGGGGGGGGGGGGGGGGGGGGTGTTCATGAAGGAGGAACCAATGGGATCCTCGAGGGGAGGGGGGAGGGGGGGTGGTTCATGAAGGAGGAACCAATGGGATCCTCGAGGGAAACGCAGGACCGCCCCGAATTGGAGGCTGCAGTTGCACACTATTGGTGTGATTTCTCCCCTTCTCAGCTGTCTATTACTGCCTCCTGGTTTCCACCAATCAGCGTGCCCGAATGCACATTTGTACTCTGACCCCTCCCACTCCAGGTCAGTACTTTTAGTCACCGGAAGAAGAAAATGCAAGTTCTGGTTAGCGACCAAGTTGACTGTGTTTATTTTAGGAAGATTGTGCAACGTGTCCAAGAAGTGAGTTGTGGGGTTTATTGTCGGGAGGGTTAATGCTACGTTACGGGGATTGACTGCAAGCAATTACCTTGTTACATCTGTAGCTGTAGCTGTTTAGTACTTGCTACAGCTTGTATATTGTGCAGGTCGTTTTATAAGTGCCTGTATTGCACTGAATGTATTTTGCAGTAGATGTTATTGTATATGTAGGCGCACTTTACCACTGTTCTTTCATAGTTCCCGCAACTGTTAAGCCATGGCTGCGAGGCCTTATGCACCTCTCTCATCCTACAGTCGACCAGCCCTGCTCCAAGCCTCCTCAGTGGTCAGCGAGTGACCACACCCTCACCAGTTGGGAGCTGCTGAGAGAATACGAGGAGCGCAGCAAGAGATCAGGATGGCGTATTCTAGAACCTCCCAGCAGCGGGAGCACCGGTACCGCTGCTACTCTCCTGACCACCACCGCTCTAGGTCTCTCTGGCTAGAGCCATCGTCAGCGCCACGGGAGCGCCACTAGAGCTGAAACTCCCCGAGTCGGCCCGGCTACTCCCCTGACAGACACTACTCCAGGCCTCCCCAGCCAGAGCATTTACCACCTTCACGAGACCGTTGGTACTTCCACTATATGTCCCTAGGTGGCCCAGTTATTCACCAGATCGTCGTCGCTTCAGGTCCCCCTGGCAGAGCCTACGTCGCATTTACCAGAGTATCGGGAGCGCCACTTCTCCCCCGAGCTGGCCCAGCTGCTCCCCAGACCGACATTGTGTTATGTCCCTCCTACCCAAGCCACCAGAGCGCCGGATCCGCTTCTGCTGTCCAGTGCGGACTAGTTCCCCATCAGATCAACTCAACTCCGGAGTGCACAGTCCACGACACCAATGTCTGCACCCACCTCAGCCTGAGCCTCGACTAAGGAGCCCCTGCTGGTTGAGGCAGACGCTCGGGTGCCCGAGGTTTGACTGCCTGCTGCCCTGGAACCCTCCACCGGCCTTTCCTGCTCTTGGCCTGGTGCCCAAGCCAGCGGTGGATTCTTCACCTGCTCCTAGGATAGAGCTACAGCCTGCAGCTACTGCATATGTCAAGTACAGCCCAGTTGTTGGGGCCTCTCCCTCCACGGCCTGGTGGTGTCAGCCCCGTCCTGTCTTCGAAGTTCAGCCTGCCTCAGTCAAGTCCCAGCCTGCGGCCACAATGACCATACCTGGCTTGCAGTCCTCAGTCTTAGTAGTAGGTTCCAAGTCCCCTGCCCTGTCAGGGCCTGGGTTTCCTGCCCTGCTAGGCCCTCAGCCCCCTGACCTGGGGATCCACTGTTCCTTGACCTGGGGACCCTCCGGCCCTCGCACCTGGGGAACCGCCTGACCTAGTCTCTGGGGCCCAGCCGGGCACTGCCTCCGGATCCTTGACGAGCCTCACCCAGGGGTCCCTGCCTGTTCCACTATGGGAGCAGTGGTGAAAGAGTCACCAACCTCAGTGAGCTGCCAAAGACAGTTGTGGCAGGCGTGCCACATTCCTCCGCCGCAGTAGGTCGAGATACCTCCTTCAGCTGTAGCCAGCATTCCGGCATTGTACTCAGCGCCCATGGAAGGGCCCCAGCGGCCCTGCACCAGCTGAGTTCGACACTGTTCCCACAACATTGTGCACCCCCCCTGGCCCCCCATGGTTCTCTGAAGTGACACGGGCTATCAGCTGCCCCTCTAGTATGGCCAGACTGTAAAAAAAGGCAACGCCTGTGCACATGACTTTCCCCACAGTCCCATTAGCAAGTTCTGGTTAGCGACCAATGAAACTGTTTATTTTAGGAAGATTGTGCATGCATCCAAGAAGTGAGTTGTGGGGTTTATTGTCGGGAGGTTTAGGTTACCTACATTATGATGATTGACTGTAAGCGATTACCTTCAGGCCTAATTACCTTGTTACATCTGTAGGTGTATAGTACTGCTGCAGCTTGAATATTTCAGATACTCCATTTGCATGTTGTTTATATTGCATTGAATGCATGATTGTTTAGAGATGGTTAATTCCTATAGGCTATATGCGCATTTCACCGCTAATTCTTTCATAGTTCTGTTAAACCATATGGCTATAAATGGCACCGGAGGAGATGGCTGACCAATTGTGCTATTGTGTGTGTTTTTTCGCGTTGTTTGTAACATATTTTGTACATAATGTTTCTGCCACCGTCTCTTATGACCGAAAAGAGCTTCTGGATATCAGGACAGCGATTACTCACTTCGTACTGGACGAAGATTTTTTCTTTAACGAGTCGGACGCGAAGGATTTACTTCAGACACCCGACAAGGCCCAAATCCCCGTCATTCGCAGGAGAAAGAGACGGAGATATCGGGGACGTAGGTCGGGGTGCCTTGTAAGGATCCGACAGCGAGTGGGTAATCTGCCTCTACCATCAGTCCTATTAGCCAACGTACAATCATTGGATAACAAAATAGATGAACTACGATCACGAATATCCTACCAACGGGACATTAAAAACTGTAATATCTTGTGTTTCACCGAGTTGTGGCTGAACGACGACATGGATAACATACAGCTGGCGGGATATACGCTGCATTGGCAAGATAGAACAGCTGCCTCCGGTAAGACAAGGGGTGGCGGTCTGTGAATATTTGTAAACAACAGCTGGTGCACGAAATCTAATATTAAGGAAGTCTCGAGGTTTTGCTCGCCTGAGGTAGAGCATCTCATGATAAGCTGTAGACCACACTATTTACCCAAGAGAGTTTTCATCTATAATTTTCGAAGCTGTCTATTTACCACCACAAACCGAAGCTGGCACTAAGACCGCACTCAATGAGCTGTATAAGGCCATAAACCAAATCTAATTTTATTTGTCACATACACGTGTTTAGCAGATGTTATAGCGGGTGTAGCGAAATGCTTGTGCTTCTAGCTCCGACAGTGCACTAATATCTAACAGGTAATATCTAACAATTTCACAACATATACCCAATACACACAAAACTAGTAAGGAATGGAATTTAAGAATATATACATATATGGACAAGCAATGACAGAGCAGCATGGACTAAGATACAGTATAATATTATAGAATAGAATACAGTATATACATATGAGATGAGTAGTGCAAGATATGTAAACATTATTAAAGTGACTAGTGTTCCATTTCTTAAAGTGGCCAGTGATTTCAATAGGCAGCAGCAGCCTCTAATGTGCTAGTGATAGCTATTTAACAGTCTGATGGCCTTGAGATAGAAGCTGGTTTTCATTCTCTCGGTCCCAGCTTTGATGCACCTGTACTGACCTCGCCTTCTGGATGATAGCGGGGTGAACAGGCAGTGGCTCGGGTGGTTGATGTCCTTGATGATCTTTTTGGCCTTCCTGTGACATCGGGTGCTGTAGGTGTAGTGGAGGGCGGGTAGTTTTCCCCCGGTAATGTGTTTGGCAGACCGCACCACCCTATGGAGAGCCCTGTGGTTGTGGGCGGTGCAGTTGCCATACCAGGTGGTGATACAGCCCGACAGGATGCTCTCAATTGTGCATCTGTAAACATTTGTGAGGGTTTTAGGTGCCAAGCCGAATTTCTTCAGCCTCCTGAGGTTGAAGAGGCTCTGTTGCGCCTTCTTCACCACACTGTCTGCGTGGGTGGACCATTTCAGTTTGTCGGTGATGTGTACGCCAAGGAACTTAAAGCTTTCTACCTTCTACACTGCGGTCCCGTCGATGTGGATAGGGGGGTGCACCCTCTGCTGTTTCCTGAAGTCCACGATCATTTCCTTTGTTTTGTTGATGTTGAGTGAGAAGTTATTTTCCTGGCATCACACTCCCAGAGCCCTCACCTCCTCTCTGTAGGCGGTCTCGTCATTGTTGGTAATCAAGCCTACTACTGTTGTGTCATCTGCAAACAAATGATTTAGTTGGAGGCGTACTTGGCCACGCAGTCATGGGTGAACAGGGAGTACAGGAAGGGTCTGAGCACGCACCCTTGTGGGGACCCACTGTTGAGGATCAGCGAAGTGTAGATGTTGTTTCCTACCTTCACCACCTGGGGGTGGCCCGTCAGGAAGTCCAGGACCCAGTTGCACAGTACGGGGTTCAGACCCAGGGCCTTGAGCTTAATGATGAGCTTGGAGGGTACTATGGTGTTGAATGCTGAACTATAGTCAATGAGCAGCATTCTTACATAGGTATTCCTCTTGTCCAGATGGGATAGGGCAGTGTGCAGTGTGATGGCGATTGCATCGTCTGTGGATCTATTGGGACGGTAAGCAAATTGAAGTGGGTCTAGGGTGACAGGTAAGATATGATCCTTGACTAGTCTCTCAAAGCACTTCATGATGACAGAGGTGAGTGCTACAGGGCGATAGTCATTTAGTTCAGTTACCTTTGCTTTCTTGGGTACATAAGCAAACAGGAAAACGCTCATCCAGAGGCGGCACTCCTAGTGGCCAGGGACTTTAATGCAGGGAAACGTACATCCGTTTTTACCTCATTTCTACCAGCATGTTAAATGTGCAACCAGAGGGAAAAAAACTCTAGACCACCTTTACTCCATACACAGAGACGCGTACAAAGCTCCCCCTCGCCCTCCATTTGGCAAATCTGACCATAATTATATCCTTCTGATTCCTGTTTACAAGCAAAATCTAAAGCAGGAAGCACCAGTGACTCAGTCAATAAAGAAGTGGTCAGATGACGCAGATGCTAAGCTACAGGACTGTTTTACTAGCACAGACTGGAATATGTTCCGGGATTCTTCCGATGGCATTGAGGAGTACACCACATCAGTCACTGGCTTCATCAATAAGTGCATCGATGACGTTGTCCCCACAGTGACCGTACGTACATACCCCAACCAGAAGCCATGGATTACAGGCAACATCTGCACTGAGCTAAAGGGTAGAGCTGTTGCTTTCAAGGAGTGGGACTCTAACCCGGACGCTATAAGAAAAATATTGCTATGCCTTCCGACGAACCATCAAACAGGCAAAGCGTCAACACAGGACTAAGATTGAATCGTACTACACCGGCTCTGACGCTAGTCGGATGTGGCAGGGCTTGCAAACTTTTTAATACTACAAAGGGAAGCACAGACGCGAGCTGCCCAGTGACACAAGCCTACCAGACGAGCTAAATTACTTCTATGCTCGCTTCGAGGCAAGCAACACTGAAGCATGCATGAGAGCATCAGCTGTTCTGGACGACTGTGTGATCATGCTCTCCGTAGCCGATGTGAGTAAGACCTTTAAACAGGTCAACATTCACAAGGCCACAGGGCCAGACAGATTACCAGGACGTGTACTCCGAGCATGCGCTGACCAACTTGCAAGTGTCTTCACTGACATTTTCAACCTGTCCCTGACTGAGTCTGTAATACCAACATGTTTCAAGCAGACCACCATAGTCCCTGTGCCCAAGAACACTAAGGTAACCTGCCTAAATGACTACAGACCCGTAGCACTCACATCTGTAGCCATGAAGTGCTTTGAAAGGCTGGTCATGGCTCACATCAACACCATTTTCCCAGAAACCCTAGACCCACTCCGATTTGCATACCACCACAACAGATCCACAGATGATGCAATCTCTTTTGCACTCCACACTTCCCTTTCCCACCTGGACAAAGGGAACACCTAAGTGAGAATGCTATTCATTGACTACAGTTCAGCGTTCAACACCATAGTGCCCTCAAAGTTCATCACTAAGCTAAGGACCCTGGGACTAAACACCTCCCTCTGCAACTGGATCCTGGACTTCCTGACGGGCCGCCCACAGGTGGTAAGGGTAGGAAACAACACATCTGCCACGCTAATCCTCAACACGGGGGCCCCTCAGGTGTGCGTGCTCAGTCCCCTCCTGTACTCCCTGTTCACCCATGACTGCATGGCCAGGAACGACTTCAACACCATCATTAAGTTAGCTGACGACACAACAGTGGTAGGCCTGATCACCGACAACGATGAGACAGCCTATAGGGAGGAGGTCAGAGACCTGGCCGTGTGGTGCCAGGATAACAACCTCTCCCTCAACGTGACCAAGACAAAGGAGATGATTGTGGACTACAGGAAAAGGAGGACCGAACACGCCCCCATTCTCATCGACGGGGCTGTAGTGGAGCAGGTTGAGAGCTTCAAGTTCCTTGGTGTCCACATCACCAACAAACTTTGTCGTGAAGAGGGCACGACAAAGCCTATTCCCCCTCAGGAGACTGAAAAGATTTGGCATGGGTCCTCAGATCTTCAAAAAGTTCTACAGTTGCACCATCGAGAGCATCCTGACTGGTTGCATCACTGCCTGGTATGGCAACTGCTCGGCCTCCGACCGCAAGGCACTACAGAGGGTTGTGCGTACGGCCCAGTACATCACTGGGGCCAAGCTTCCTGCCATCCAGGACCTCTATACCAGGCGGTGTCAGAGGAAGGCCCTCAAAATTGTCAAAGACTCCAGCCACCCTAGTCATAGACTCTTCTCTCTGCTACCGCACGGCAAGCGGTACCTGAGCACCAAGTCTAGGTCCAAAAGGCTTCTTAACAGCTCCCCCCCCCCTCCCCCCAACCCCTCTTTTACGCTGCTGCTACTCTGTTTATTATCTATGCATAGTCACTTTACCTCTACCCACATGTACATATTACCTCAATTACCTCAACTAACCTGTGCCCCCGCACATTGACTCTGTACCGGTACCCCCCTGTATATAGCCTCACCACTGTTATTTTACTGCTGCTCTTTAATCGATTTTTTACTTAACACTTATTTTTCTTAAAACTGCATTGTTGGTTAAGGGCTTGTAAGTAAGCATTTCACTGTAAGGTCTACACCTGTTGTATTTTGCGCATGTGACAAAGAAAATTTGATTTGATTTGATTCTAGAAGTTTCAGACTGTCCTCAGTAAGATGTATGACTCTGTGGCACCAGACACAGATCAGATAAGATCTACATCCAGACACAGATCAGATAAGCCAGAGAGGGCTATAAATCGTGCCTTCAGAATAATTAGTTATCTCTCTCTATAGCAAGGAGTTTATACACGTCCATGTATGTAATGCCATTCTACCAGGCTATGTACAGATCCTGTTGTATTGCTGCATTACTATAGTTAATATGTTTATATGTCTCCATTCCCTTATAGAACCACAGGTACAGATTTCTGAGTGTGAATACTATAGTGTGGTAGTGGTGAATACTATAAACGTCCTGGACTGAGAAGTTCTTGCCGAACAGCCTGCAGTGAGTCAGAACCAGGTATATCAGGGATTCAGTCACTAGCGGGTGACGGCTCAGAAGCCAACTACTCAGACTGCTCCAGCTAGACGTTTTTACAGCACCACTATTTATTAGACCTACGTTTTTAAACAATAACATTATTATACCTGGGCTAGCACAACAATTATTATCAAGTGAGTACACAATTATTGTCCATAAATATTGTCCTCGACTAACCAGTGCCCCCGCACATTGACTCGGTACCGGTACCCCCTCTATATAGCCTCGCTATTGTTATTTTTGCTGCTGCTCTTTAACTATTTGTTACTTTTATTTCGTATTATTTTATATTGTATTTTTTTGTGATATTTTTTTTGGTATTCTTTCTTAAAAACGGCATTGATGGTTAAGGGCTTGTAAGTAAGCATTTCACTGTAAGGTCTACTACACCTGTTGTATTCGGCGATTGTGTATTTTACACTGCACGGAAGAGCAAGCGTGTATCTCTCATCCAATAGGCTGTTAGTAGACTAAAGAAAATCAGTCAAAATAAGTGTCCGACAATGTTTTGTTGCCGTGGCAGCGGAGAGGCCAGGTGCGTAATTGCGCAACAGAACAAAGACAGACAGGCTCGAGCTATACCCTAAGTTAGAAGCGTATGCATACTAGCCCAGAATTCATAAAGTCAATGTGAATATATCCAGTGAATTTACACAGCGAACAAAAAATAAGTATCAGATAACGAAATCATAGGTAGCCTACATTATGTGTGCTCCCGAGGCTGCGCTGAGTCCCTGATTACCAGCTTAAAAAGCTACCCTATTGTTTCAGTTTTTTAGGGACAAGAAATGTATCCTACCTAGGCTACAACAACACAATGTAAGGAAGAATGCCATTGTTTTCAAGTGAGTACAAAACTCTAGTATTCATAGGTTGCACCTCCATCACTCGGTCGCGTCATGCCATAGTGGTGCCCTAAAGTGGTGATAACCCCAGTCAATCTGGATGGAGGCTAACTACTGTTTCGTATAAATTACACTATAGTGCCTGGAAATACAATGAAATTGCTAAAGTAGCCAGATATTTAGTGGGAAACAACATTGCCAGCATTATCATGTCGTCAAATTTACTTTAGACAGATGGCAATGTTGTCATTAGCTAGCAAAGTTCGTCAAAAATAGCTAGAAATGCTAACGTTAGCTAGCTAATTTCCTGGTGGCCTCCCCTCTATTATAGCGTTATACTGCATCTAAAGTCAATCTAGGGACATCAAAAATGATGACAAAAGCTTTTCCTAGTAATTATTTGCCTCCTTTTGAGTGTCATTGTATTTCCAAGCCATTGTAATGCACTTTTGATTACATCTTCATCAGCGCTCATTGATGATGCATTGAGTAGAACGCTCAGTTGGGCATCAGTTCAAAGCAAACGTTCAAAACAATATTGTTATTATTCTATTATTCATTTGAATAAACGCTCAAAAGCCTGGCATTTTCAACTGCATCTAGCCTGCCTGATTGGGCAACCATTTCGATCAGTTATGGGGTTTTTCTCTGCAGTTTATCCTACAAGGTCCAGGCACATTAGCAGGCCAGTAATATGGTATATCTTTTTTTCAGGATGTATCAGCTAACAGAAACATGCTAATGCGGGGATTTCTAGCGGCGCGCATATGAATTATGATACTGCACGAGCGCGGAGGAAGTTGTATCCATAGTTTCCGCATTTGGCTTCCGTGTTTTAAAAGTTTTGGGAAATGAGGTGGAAACCTCAATATGCTGCTTATCCATTTATAGTAGACGAGAAGACCTAGGTAATATATGCATAGTGTTGGTCAATGATAGCTGTTCTTTCCTTAGGGTATTACTACATTTCATGTCAGTTACTGGGGGAGAGGTTATGGTAAGAAGAATGGATTGTGTGCATGACATAAAGACAAATTGTACAATGTTGCAAGAAAATCTTAATAATCTATTTCTGAGAAGAACATACAAAAGTCAAAATGCTATGTTGGGTGTGTCCAATGCAGAGGAGGCTGGTGGGAGAAGCTGTAGGAGGACGGGCTAATTGTAATGGGGTGAAATAAAATAAATGCAACGGAGTCAAACATGCTGTTTCCGTATGTTTGATGCGTTTGATACCGTTCCATTTATTCCATTCCAGCCATTAAAATGAGCCCGTCCTCCCACTTGCCTCCTCTGGTTCAATGCTAAGTTAGGGGTGTCTAATGCTATGCTAGGTGTGTCCAGTGCTATGCTAGGTGTATCCAATGCTATGCTAGGTGTGTCCAATGCTATGCTAGGTGTGTCCAGTTGTGATTCTATGTAACTTTTGAGGTGTTAAGTGTTTCCTCTTGAATGACAATAAACAAAATCAATCAATCAATCAACCAATAAATCAATCACTCAATCAACAAATCAATCAATCAACAAATCAATAAATGTATCAATAAACCAATCAGTCAGGTGTGTCCAGTCTTACCGGTTGACGTACTGCATGATGTTGCCAGGCCACGCTAGCTGAACCTTCAGCTGTCCTCTGTGCTCCACAAAGAAGTCCACCAGGGTCCTGGTCACCGTGGCCGAGGTATGGAAGAAGAAGGCAGGGATCCAGAGTATGGCCCTGTCCAGCTTCTTGAGACTCAGGAAGAAGTTGTTCCTGTCCTGGATGGTCAGCAGATTGTTGTAGTACTTCTCCAGGATGCTGGGGTTAAAGGTCGTGAGGTTGGTCCTCCGCCCCACGTCCCGGCGGAAGATCTCGGTGGGAGCGAAGTTGCAACGGAAGACAAAGTCAAACTTCTCGATCTCGGGGCCGCAGCGACTCCCTGTGAGGATGCCGCTGTTGCCCACCACGGCGCACACGTTGTAGTGCCTGTTGACGATGGGGGAGGCCTCGGGGAGCAGGGACTTGAAGTTCTCTCCGACGGAGAAGACGTACTTGTGGCTGGAGTAGTCGTAGTGCATCAGCTGACCCACGCGCACGCTGCTCCGGGTCAGGGTGAAGTTGTGGGCGATGTCGATGTGCTGAGAGATCTCTTTTCTGGAAGATATGGGGAGATCAGACAGGCGGGGAAATGTTAGGCTGTGTGTCCCAAATAGCACCCTATTTCCTATGTAGTGCACTTATTTTGATCAGGGCCCATAGGGGTCTACTAAGCTAACATATGGAATTGTTTTAAGATGGTCATACCATGGATCATTTAGCTATTTGATTTATAATTGTAGGACCCCTGTAGGTATAACAAAATATATATAAAACAATTATTTGATAAAATATTGAATTTTGTCTTTACTACTTTAGCCTATAGAAATGCATTGACTAACACATTCATAAATGGCAAAACAGACAGTCAAAAAAGAAATCATAAGGAATCAGGTTTTTAAAGTTTATGCGAGATATACGAAAGCTCAGGAAATATATATTTATTTTTTGACACATTTAACCCCCTTTTTTTGTTGGCACAAAACTGCTTCCATACTTCCATTCATTTTTTTAAGCCAGTACCAGGTTACCTTCAAATGAGTCCCGTTACACTTGTAGGGGTCATAAAGCAAAACGGGGAACACCATCGGCTTCGTAAGAGTCTCCCCTTTCCATATTTGTTTTTTAGCCCAAACGGTTTGGAGTTTGCAGACCGTATCGGATGCTACAGACGTTTTCATGAGAAGACCAATTTTTCGGGATGTCTCCTGCGCTGTAGCTCTGCCACTTCCCACCGCAGATGCGGAAGGACGACGTCGGCGGATGCGGTGGATTGAAATGCAACCCATACAAAAAAACATATCTCTAGCTTAAACAGACGGATTTTTGATGGGGATCTTTGTATTATGTTAATTAGATTGACGCACAGGTGCATCAATCAACTCTTAAGGATTAAAGCTGCAATATGTACATTTTTGGATGAGCCCACCAAATTCACATAGAACTGTGAGTTATAGAGCTGTCATTTTCATTGAAAGCAAGTCTAAGAAGGCGGTAGATCTGTTCTATGTGCGCTATTTCTATGCTTCCCGTTCTTAAGTTTTGTTTTTGCGTCTTTTACTTTTGGTTTTGTCCACCAGCTTCAAACAGCTGGAAATACAATATTTTTGGTTAAGGAAAATATATTTCACAGCGGTTTAGATGGTACAATGATTCTCTACACAATGGCCGCTTGTTTTGTCACATAAACTGAAATTAGTCGAACTACTACAAGTTTAGCAACCAGGAAATGGTGGAGCGATATCTCCATATTGCACCTTTAAGAACTGTCCATGTTGTCTGTGCCAGCATTCTCCCCCACCAGTGGTAGTGCCCCACTCCCCCACACTAGGAACCCCAAAATACACTTCTATGCCTGGTGACCTATGGAGGGTCTTACTGAATCCTGTATGCATGGGACTTGCTAACTCTCTTTACGATCTAGTAATACATTAGCAACATTCCATCCTAAAACCATTCCTAAACACTCCTAAACAACATTCCCTCCAAAACCCTCCATAGCTTAGTGCCTGGTCTAATCTCAGCACCCAGAACCAAATCTGCTTCTATCATTTTAATAATACCAGAGACAAAGCCTGGTCTAAAGTTATTGTGCTTCGATGAGCCTGGCCTGGGTCATGTTCATTAGGCCCCCCAAAAAAGTGTTTAAAAAGGAAGGTCACTACCTGAATGTGCCCAATAACAACACTGCTTTCTGTTGTAAAACATTTTAGTTAGTGCTTAATGAATAGGACCCAGATGTACAGTGGGGAAAAAAAGTATTTAGTCAGCCACCAATTGTGCAAGTTCTCCCACTTAAAAAGATGAGAGAGGCCTGTAATTTCCATCATAGGTACACGTCAACTATGACAGACAAATTGAGAAAAGAAAATCCAGAAAATCACATTGTAGGATTTTTTATGAATTTATTTGCAAATTATGGTGGAAAATAAGTATTTGGTCACCTACAAACAAGCAAGATATCGGGCTCTCACAGACCTGTAACTTCTTCTTTAAGAGGCTCCTCTGTCCTCCACTCGTTACCTGAATTAATGGCACCTGTTTGAACTTGTTATCAGTATAAAAGACACCTGTCCACAACCTCAAACAGTCACACTCCAAACTCCACTATGGCCAAGACCAAAGAGCTGTCAAAGGACACCAGAAACAAAATTGTAGACCTGCACCAGGCTGGGAAGACTGAATCTGCAATAGGTAAGCAGCTTGGTTTGAAGAAATCAACTGTGGGAGCAATTATTAGGAAATGGAAGACATACAAGACCACTGATAATCTCCCTCGATCTGGGGCTCCATGCAAGATCTCACCCCGTGGGGTCAAAATGATCACAAGAACGGTGAGCAAAAATCCCAGAACCACACGGGGGACCTAGTGAATGACCTGCAGAGAGCTGGGACCAAAGTAACAAAGCCTACCATCAGTAACACACTACGCCACCAGGGACTCAAATCCTGCAGTGCCAGACGTGTCCCCCTGCTTAAGCCAGTACATGTCCAGGCCCGTCTGAAGTTTGCTAGAGTGCATTTGGATGATCCAGAAGAGGATTGGGAGAATGTCAGATGGTCAGATGAAACCAAAATAGAACTTTTTGGTAAAAACTCAACTCGTCGTGTTTGGAGGACAAAGAATGCTGAGTTGCATCCAAAGAACACCATACCTACTGTGAAGCATGGGGGTGGAAACATTATGCTTTGGGGCTGTTTTTCTGCAAAGGGACCAGGACGACTGATCCGTGTAAAGGAAAGAATGAATGGGGCCATGTATCGTGAGATTTTGAGTGAAAACCTCCTTCCATCAGCAAGGGCATTGAAGATGAAACGTGGCTGGGTCTTTCAGCATGACAATGATCCCAAACACACCGCCCGGGCAACGAAGGAGTGGCTTCGTAAGAAGCATTTCAAGGTCCTGGAGTGGCCTAGCCAGTCTCCAGATCTCAACCCCATAGAAAATCTTTCGAGGGAGTTGAAAGTCCGTGTTGCCCAGCGACAGCCCCAAAACATCACTGCTCTAGAGGAGATCTGCATGGAGGAATGGGCCAAAATACCAGCAACAGTGTGTGAAAACCTTGTGAAGACTTACAGAAAACGTTTGACCTGTGTCATTGCCAACAAAGGGTATATAACAAAGTATTGAGAAACTTTTGTTATTGACCAAATACTTATTTTCCACCATAATTTGCAAATAAATTCATTAAAAATCCTACAATGTGATTTTCTGGATTTTTTTCTCTCATTTTGTCTGTCATAGTTGACTTGTACCTATGATGAAAATTACAGGCCTCTCTCAACTTTTTAAGTGGGAGAACTTGCACAATTGGTGGCTGACTAAATACTTTTTTTCCCCACTGTATCCTATAGGCTACTTCACCTCTGTTCTGTGAAAGCCGTTCTGTTATAGCGCCATTTGGAGGTGTTCTCCTGGAGGCCCTCGTTCAGGGCATTGGTCAGAGGGGTGAAGGCCGGGTCCAGGTACTTCATGGCCAGCTGAGACCTGTGGACAGAGGCAAACACATTGATACACACTGGAGAAGGCTTTGACCATAACGTTTCTGTGCCTAAGTATTTTCCACTGCTGCAGTGCTGCAAGCCAGAAAAAACAATACATTCAAAAGTCGCTAAGTAAAGGAATACTTTGGATTTAGTTTGTCTATTTAGTGTAAGAAGAACCAACCTCCTTTTTGACAGAGACGACCACAAAAACAGTGTGTTGTGTCCATTAGAGAGGGAAGGGAAGCCGGCCTAGTTGGTTCTGATGTTACTGGGAGGCAGGAATCTATTAAAGGGGCAATCTGCGATTCAAACAATAACAAAGCGGACGGACACCTGTTTTGGTAAAAATTATGTTATTTGGAGGCAGGAAGCTGGTAAAAGCAGGGCCTGATCAGCGTCCAACACCCTCTCCTCCACCCTCCTCTCCTCCACCCTCACCATCTTCCTCTCCTCCACCCTCCTCTCCTCCACCCTCCTCTCCTCCACCCTCCTCTCCTCCACCCTCACCACCCTCCTCTCCTCCACCCTCACCACCCTCCTCTCCTCCACCCTCACCACCCTCCTCTCCTCCACCCTCCTCTCCTCCACCCTCACCACCCTCCTCTCCTCTCCTCCACCCTCACCACCCTCCTCTCCTCCACCCTCCTCTCCTCCACCCTCCTCTCCTCCACCCTCACCACCCTCCTCTCCTCCACCCTCACCACCCTCCTCTCCTCCACCCTCTCCACCCTCCTCCTTGTTCCACAGCTCCTGTCACTCAATTTCCTAAAAAAAAGTAGGAAATTGTTATGTTGTTATGTTTCCCGTTTTAAAGCGGTAGCTACAATAGCTGCCATTCCATTCCATTGCAGTATTAGACCCAGGCAATGGGACACTATTGCCTGATTCAAATCAAATCAAAGTTTATTGGTCACGTGCACAGGATACAGGTGTAAACGCTACAGTGAAATGCTTACTTGCTAACTCTCCTCAACAATGCAGTACAATATCACAATTATACACTATCGTGCTGACCCGAACCGTACTGGGCTGACCCGAACCGTACTGGGCTGGCTTGGACATTGTCCTTTCCAGCATGGTTCTGACGACAATGGTGGATGCGTAACCAGCCCAGTCCAGTACAGCTCGGCTTGGCTCGGTTTGGGTTAGTAGTGTGAAAAGGTTTGGCTGCTAGGTTGAGAATGGCATGTGCACCACGCTGACACACTAAGCAATAGTATTAGCATGTAGGCTAGCTGGCTAGCAAGCACTGCAATTATTCGTTTTATGGGAGGATAGCATCATGCACTGCCTACTGTGTCCCAAATGGCACCCTATTCCCTATATAGTGCACTACTTTTGACCAGTGCCCTATGGGGGAATAGGGTGCCATTTGGTGCGAACACGCTGTGTAGCCTACACTGGCAGTCTAAATGGTTATATTAGCTTGTTTCACCATTAGGCTACCTGATGTCAATTGGTTGGATGATGTCCTGATGGTATCGTACTTGTGAAGGGATTGGACCGTGGCTGTGGGGATAAAACATGGAGAGTTATGGTACTGGGGTGTCAGGGAGTACTTTTACATGTACAGTATGGTTGCATTCCAAATGGTACCTTATTCTCTATATGGGGTCTTTTGGGCTCTGGCGTTTACACAGGCAGACCATTTCTGATTATTTTCCCGCTAATTGGTCTTTTGACCAATCAGATCAGCTCTTTTGCCAATAATTGGGGAAAAGATCAGATTTGGTCTGCCTGTGTAAACGCACGCAGCCTATGTATGGAATAAAAGTGCCAGTTGGGACACAACCCATTTAATTTAATCAGATATACATGTAGTAGCCTAACTATGATGTTGAGGGTTCACTTCACAGTAGTCTAATTATCATCAAAACAATAACCCAAAGATGACAAAATACGGGGAGGGGCGGACCGGAAGGAATGGCTAGATATCTGTCCCCTGAAGTGAATTTATCTTGCTTTTGCAAAATGGTTCCCTCCCCTCCTCTCCACAGAAACTTGGATTCAACAAAGGGGGGCGGGGACGATTACAGTGTGGAAATGAATCTACCGCCAAAATCAGAAACCAAGGACAGCTCCCTGGAGCGAGCCAGAGAACACAGCAGCCAATCAGAAACCAAGGACAGCTCCCTGGAGCGAGCCAGAGAACACAGCAGCCAGTGGCCACCAAGGACAGCTCCCTGGAGCGAGCCAGAGAACACAGCAGCCAGTGGCCACCAAGGACAGCTCCCTGGAGCGAGCCAGAGAACACAGCAGCCAGTGGCCATTGCATCACAGCTGGACGTTCAGGACCTCTCCAGCTGAGCATCATAACACAGGGGCCTTGTGGCAAAGACCTCACAGCAGTACCATAATTAGAACATGCGCTGTGCTTCTTGCTCATGACCGGATAGGATTACGTTCTGCTCTATTTTACGACGGGTGGGCTGGCTTGTTGCTGTATGTGGGGTATTCATTCATTTGGCTGATATTCGACTTGATATCAGGATGAATTTTTAAAAAAACAGTGACAGCCGGTAATTCAATAATCGTAGGAAATATGGATATGTTGATTATTGATATAACCTTAGAATATGATGGGAGAATCGACAGAGGCGTCGTCATATTTCTACTGTGACAGTGTAGGCCTTTTGGTTTGTGGTGTAGCCTACTGTAGGCTAGCAGCCTCTGACACAAGCCTCCCTAATATGAAACCTCTGGTTTTAGAAACAGTCTCCACCCAACTGCTATTCTGGAAGTAAAAACACACCATTATACATTGCGTGAAAATAAAGACCGTTAACATGTATGCATATGCTACAAGAATGTAAAACTGTACACTTCAGCAGGCTATAGCCTACGCACATAGCACACGTTTCTATTGCGAGATGATGTTATTGCAATACTTACCGAAATCCGGCATGAAACATATACATCCGAGGACCCCCTGAACTTGCATATTTGGGGGTCGTGAAGAGAAAATCTTTCTTTATTGACACGTAGCTGATCAACGAGAGTATGAGCAGAGCAACACTGAACATCACCAACCCCAGGACGCTCGCTATACGAACCATCTTGCGGAGTTGACATTCCCGTCTGTGCAACGACAAGGACAGCTATGTTGCTATTCAGCGGAAGAGAAGCGACATGTTTAGGAGAAGGACACGGTCCGCTGGCATGCCCTATTTTATTTCATACCTAGAGACAGTCAGAGAGAAGCTGAAAGCAGCATCTGAAATGGAAGGTGGTTTCTTGTTTTGAAGGTATGTCTCTATCTCTGGGCTCAGAGCGGTTCTCATTCTCCCGGTGCGCCGGTCCTGCTCGGTTTTGTCTAGAAGGGATACAGCTTTTGTCAAGATTGACTTTTCGTAGCAGGTTTAGGAGAATTTACGCAACAAGTTAGGATAATTAAGTTCAGGTTAGGAAAAGGGTTAGGGTTAGCTAAAATGAAAAAAAAAAAACTTTTGACGTCAATTTGACAGAAGCTGTATCCCATCTAGACATAACAGTCCTGCTCGTGACATTCCGTTCCCTCGCTGGGAAGATAGATACAAGCATTAATAATGGCGCTGGGAGATGCATGCATTTCGAATCTAAATAATGAACCTTACCAGATGTTTAAAGGAGCAGTTAACCTATCAATTAAATAAACAACCGCGTTCGGTCTGAGGGGTATACCACAAAGTAGGTTTCAGAATATTTGGGCAATTTAGCTGGTTAACTCATTGATTCTGCTTCGTATTTATATGCTTCTTTGCAAAACCGCATGGATTATGTCCTGTTAAACCTGCATGACATTTTAGACTGCCTTCTAGAGATGTGCTCCATGCTGTTGTGATGTTTATCTCAGTGGTATGGGTCAAAGGGCATGTAGGCTACAATATGATTATTCATCAGTGGACTGCAACTGTCCTTCAATACACCATACACCAGAACACAAGTTGTTTTGTTGTATGGTGTCCAAGTCTTTCAGAGGGTTATCATGTGTATCAATATATCAGCATGTTATGTATGCTGTCATTATAGTTGTAAATACACTTTATATACAAAGTTATGTGGACACCCATTCAAATTAGTGGATTCGGCTATTTCAGCCACACCCGTTGCTGACAGGTGTATAAAATCGAGCACACAGTCATGCAATCTCCACAGACAAACATTGGCAGTAGAATGGCCTTACTGAAGAGCTCAGTGACTTTCAACGTGGCACCGTCATAAGATGCTACCTTTCCCAACAAGTCAGTTTGTCAAATTTCTGCCCTCCTAGAGCTGCCCCGGTCAACTGTAAGTGCTGTTATTGTGAAGTGGAAATGTCTAGGAGCAACAACGGCTCAGCCGCGAAGTGGTAGGCAACACAAGCTCAGAATGGGACAGTCGTGTTCTGAAGCGCGTAAAAATCGTCTGTCCTCGGTTGCAACACTCACTACTGAGTTCCAAATTGCCTCTGGAAGCAATGTCAGCACAATAACTGTTTGTCGGGAGCTTCATGAAATTGGTTTCCATGGCCGAGCAGCCGCACACAAGCCTAAGATCACCTTGCGCAATAACAAGCGTCGGCTGAAGTGGTGGAAAACTCGCCGCCACTGGACTCTGGAGCAGTGGGAACGCTTTCTCTGGAGTGATGAATCACGCTTCATCATCTGGCAGTCTGACGGACAAATCTGGGTTTGGCGGATGCCAGGAGAACGCAACCTGCCCCAATGCATAGTGCCAACTGGAAAGTTTGGTGGAGGAGGAATAATGGTCTGGGGCTGTTTTTCATGGTTCGGGCTAGGCCCCTTAGTTCCAGTGAAGGGAAATCTTAATGCTACAGCATACAATGAAATTCTAGACAATTCTGTGCTTCCAACTTTGTGACAACAGTTTGGGTAAGGCCCTTTCCTGTTTCAGCATGACAATGCCCCTGTGCACAAAGCGAGGTCCATACAGAAATGGTTTGTCGAGACCGGTGTGGAAGAACTTGACTGGTTTGCACAGAGCCCTGACCTCAACCCCATCAAACACCTTTGGGATGAATTGGAACGCAGACTGTGAGCCAGGCCTAATCGCCCAACATCAGTGCCCGACCTCACTAATGTTCTTGTGGCTGAATGGAAGCAAGTCCCCGCAGCAATGCTCCAACATCTAGTGGAAAGCCTTCCCAGAAGAGTGGAGGCCGTTATAGCAGCAAAGGGGGACCAACTCCATATTAATGCCCATGAATGAGATATTTGACGAGCAGGTTTCCACATACTTTTGGCCATGTAGTGTAGCTTTTCCATATGACACTAAGCTGCGTTTCTTCAGCCTCATAGACTAGACATACCATAGTACTGTAAATGTAAATCCGGGACACTCAAATTAATATGATATGTTACATTTGGTATGTAACATATCATAAGACAAAAGGTTATTTAGGCCAAAAAAAAAAAAAGGATTGTGGTTGGTCAGGGTGGATGGGTGGGCGTATTAACGCAAATGTCAAGGAACCCAAAGGTTGCGTGTTGGAATCTCATCACGGTGAACTTTAGCATTTTGGCAACTTTGCAACCACTTACTACTTAGCATGTTAGCTAACCCTTCCCGTAACCCTAACCTTTACCCTAACTCCTAACCTTCAATCAATCAAATTGTATTTATAAAGCCCTTTTTACATCAGCAGATGTCACAAAGTGATTATACAGAAACCCAGCCTAAAACCAAGCAATGCAGATGTAGAAGCACGGTGGCTTGGAAAAACTCCCTAGAAAGGCAGGAACCTAGGAAGAGGTACCAGGCTCTGAGGGGTGGCTAGTCCCCTTCAGGCTGTGCCGGGTGGAGATTATAACAGTACATGGCCATTAAGGCCAGATTTTTCTCCAAGATGTTCAAACGTTCATAGATGACCAGCAGGGTCAAATAATAATCACAGTGGTTGTAGAGGTTGCAACAGGTCAGTACATCAGGAGTAAACCTCACTTGGCTTTTCATAGCCGGGCATTTAGAGGTTGAAATAGCAGGTGCGGTAGAGGGAGAGAGAGTTGAAAACAGCAGGTCTGGGACAAGGTAGCACGTCCGGCAGAAGAGTGGAAACTGGAGCAGCAGCACGACCAGGTGGACTGGGGACAGCAAGGAGTCATCAGGCCAGGTAGTCCTGATGCATGGTCCTAGGGCTCAGGTCCTCCGGGATGGGAGGGAGAGAGGGAGAGAGAGAGAATTAGAGGGCGCATACTTAAATTCACACAGGACACTGGATAAGACAGGAGAATAACACCAGATATAACAGACTGACCCTAGCCCCCCGGCACATAGACTACTGCAGCATAGAGACTGGAGGCTGAGACACGGGGGGGTCGGGAGACACTGTGGCCCCGTCCGACGATACCCCCAGACAGGGCCAACCAGGCAGGATATAACCCCACCCACTTTGCCAAAGCACAGCCCCCACACCACTTGAGGAATATCAACAGACCACCAACCTACTACCCTGAGACAAGGCTGAGTATAGCTCACGAAGATCTCCTCCACTGCACAAGCCCGAGGGAGCGACACACTGGACAGGAAGATCACGTCAGTGACTCAACCCACTCAAGTGATGCACCCCTCCTAGGGACGACATGGAAAGCACCAGTAAGCCAGTGACTCAGCCCCCGTAAATAGGATCAGAGGCAGAGAATCCCAATGGAGAGAGGAACCGGCCAGGCAGAGACAGCAAGGGCGGTTTGTCGCTCCAGTGCCTTTCCGTTCACCTTCGCACCCCTGGGCCAGACTACACTCAATCATAGGACCTACGGAAGAGATGAGTCTTCAGTAAAGACTTAAATGTTGAGACCGAGTCTGCGTCTCTCACATGGATAGGCAGACCATTCCATACAAATGGAGCTCTATAGGAGAAAGCCCTGCCTCCAGCTGTTTGCTTAGAAATTCTAGGGACAATAAGGAGGCCTGCGTCTTGTGACCGTAGCGTACGTGTAGGACCAAATCGGAGAGATAGGTAGGAGCAAGCCCATGAAATGCTTTGTAGGTTAGCACTAAAACCTTGAAATCAGCCTTAGCCTTAACAGGAAGCCAGTGTAGAGAGGCTAGCACTGGAGTAATATGATCAAATGTTTTGGTTCTAGTCAAGATTCTAGCAGCCGTGTTTAGCACTAACTGAAGTTTATTTAGTGCTTTATCCCGGTAGCCGGAGAGTAGAGCATTGCAGTAATCTAATCTAGAAGTGACAAAAGCATGGATGAGCTTTTCTGCATCATTTTTGGACAAAAAGTTTCTGATTTTTGCAATGTTACGAAGATGGAAAAAAGCTGTCCTTGAAATATTCTTGATATGTTCGTCAAAAGACAGATCAGGTTCCAGAGTAACGCCGAGGTCCTTCAGTTTTATTTGAGACGACTGTACAACCATCAAGATTTATTGTCAGATCCAACAGCAGATCTCTTTGTTTCTTGGGACCTAGAACTAGCATCTCTGTTTTGTCCGAGTTTAAAAGTAAAACATTTGCCGCCATCCATTTCCTTATGTCTGAAACACAGGCTTCCATGGTAGGCCATTTTGGGGCTTCACCATGTTTCATCGAAATGTAGAGCTGTGTGTCGTCTGCATAGCGATGAAAGTTAACATTGTGTTTCCGAATGACATCACCAAGAGGTAGAATATATAGTGAAAACAATAGTGGTCCTAAAACGGAACCTTGAAGAACACCGGAACTTACAATTGATTTGGCAGAGGACAAACCATCCACAGAGACAAATGTATATATTTCCGACAGATAAGATTTTAACCAGGCAAGAACTTGTCCGTGTAGACCAATTAAGGTTTCCAATCTCTCCAAAAGAATGTGGTGATCGATGGTGTCAAAAGCGGCACTAAGGTCTAGGAGCACGAGGACAGATGCAGAGCCTTGCTCTGACGCCATTAAAAGGTAATTTACCACCTTCACAAGTGCAGTCTCAGTGCTATGATGGGGTCTAAAACCAGACTGAAGCGTTTCGTATAAATATTTTGTCTTTAGGAAGGCAGTGAGTTGCTGCACAACAGCTTTTTCTAAAACGTTTGAGAGGAATGGGAGATTCGATATAGGCCGATAGTTTGGTTTGGCTTTTTCAAGAGAGGCTTTATTACTGACACTTTTAGTTTGGTACACATCCAGTGGATAGGGAGCCATTTATTATGTTCAACATAGGAGGGCCAAGCACAGGAAGTAGCTCTTTCAGTATTTTAGTTGGAATAGGGTCCAGTATGCAGCTTGAAGGTTTAGAGGCCATGACTATTTTCATGAATATGTCAAGCGATATAGGATTCAAAAAACTTGAGTGTCTCCATTGATCCTAGGTCCTGGCAGTTTTGTGCAGACTCAGGACAGCTGAGCTTTGGAGAAATACGCAGATTCAAAGAGGCGTCCGTAATTTGCTTTCTAATGATCATGATCTTTTCGTCAAAGAAGTTCATGAAATCATCACAGCTTTCTTTTTTCTTTCTTCTTTTTTTCACTTTTATTTAACCAGGTAAGCCAGTTGAGAACAAGTTCTCATTTACAACTGCGACCTGGCCAAGATGAAGCAAAGCAGTGCGATAAAAACAACAACACAGAGTTACATATGGGGTAAAACAAAATATAAAGTCAATAATACAACAGAAAATATATATACAGTGTGTGCAAATGTAGTAAGTTATGGAGGTAAGGCAATAAATAGGCTATAGTGCTAAATAATTACAATTATTAATTATTATTAACACTGGAATGATAGATGTGCAAGAGATGATGTGCAAATAGAGATACTGGGGTGCAAATGAGCAAAATAAATAACAATATGGGGATGAGGTAGTTGGGTGGGCTAATTTCAGATGGGCTGTGTACCGGTGCAGTGATCGATAAGGTGCTCTGACAACTGATGCTTAAAGTTAGTGAGGGAGATAAGAGTCTCCAGCTTCAGAGATTTTTGCAATTCGTTCCAGTCATTGGCAGCAGAGAACTGGAAGGAATGGTGGCCAAAGGAGGTGTTGGCTTTGGGGATGACCAGTGAGATATACCTGCTGGAGCGCATACTACGGGTGGGTGTTGCTATGGTGACCAATGAGCTAAGATAAGGCGGGATTTGCCTAGCAGTGATTTATAGATGGCCTGGAGCCAGTGGGTTTGGCGACGAATATGTAGTGAGGACCAGCCAACAAGAGTGTACAGGTCACAGTGGTGGGTAGTATATGGGGCTTTGGTGACAAAACGGATGGCACTGTGATAGACTACATCCAATTTGCTGAGTAGAGTGTTGGAGGCTATTTTGTAAATGACATCGCCGAAGTCAAGGATCGGTAGGATAGTCCGTTTTACGAGGGCATGTTTGGCAGCATGAGTGAAGGAGGCTTTGTTGCGAAATAGGAAGCCGATTCTAGATTTAACTTTGGATTGGAGATTCTTAATGTGAGTCTGGAAGGAGAGTTTACAATCTAATCAGACACCTAGGTATTTGTAGTTGCCCACATACTCTAGGTCAGACCCGTCGAGAGTAGTGATTCTAGTCGGGTGGGCGGGTGCCAGCAGCGTTCGATTGAAGAGCATGCATTTAGTTTTACTAGTGTTTAAGAGCAGTTGGAGGCTACTGAAGGAGTGTTGTATGGCATTGAAGCTCGTTTGGAGGTTTGTTAACACAGTGTCCAATACTGCTGAAGTGAAAGGTATCCTCTCTTGGGGAATGCTGCTTTTTAGTTAGCTTTGCGACAGTATCAAATATACATTTAGGATTGTTCTTATTCTCCTAAATTAGGTTGGAAAAATAGGATGATCGAGCAGCGGTGAGGGCTCTTCGATATTGCTCTGTACTTTATTTCCAAGCTAGTAGGAAGACTTCCAGTTTGGTGGAGCGCCATTTCCGTTCCAATTTTCTGGAGGCTTGCTTCAGGGCTCGGGTACATTCTGTATACCAGGGAGCTAGTTTCTTGTGACGAATGTTTTTTGTTTTTAGGGGTGCGACTGCATCTAGGGTATTACCCAAGGTTAAATTCAGATCCTCAGTTAGGTCGTTAACTGATTTTTTTACTCCGACGTCCTTGAGTAGGTGGAGGGAGTCTGGAAGGGCCTCTAGGAATCTTTGGGTTGTCCGAGAATTTATAGCATGGCTTTTGATGGTCCTTGGTTGGGGTCTGAGCAGATAATTTGTTGCGATTGCAAACATAATAAGATGGTGGTCTGGTTATGAGGAAAAACATTTAGATCCACAATATTTATTCCACGGGACAAAACTAGATCCAGGGTATGACTGTGGCAATGACTAGGTCCGGAGACATGTTGGACCAAACCCACTGAGTCGATGATGGCTCTGAAAGCCTTTTGGAGTGGGTCTGTGGACTTTTCCATGTGAATATTAAAGTCACCAAAAACTTGAATATTATCTGCCATGACTACAAAGTCCGATAGGAATTCAGGCAACTCAGTGAGGAACTCTGTATACGGCCCAGGAGGCCTGTAAACAGTAGCTATAAAAAGTGATTGAGTATTTTATTTTATTTTTTTATTTAACCTTTATTTAACCAGGTAAGCCAGTTGAGAACAGGTTCTCATTTACAACTGCGACCTGGCCAAGATAAAGCAAAGTAGTGCAATAAAAACTGTATAGGCTGTATAGATTTCATGATTAGAAGCTCAAAAGACGAAAACACAGTCATTTTTTGGGGGGTAAATTGACATTTGCTATCGTAAATGTTAGCAACACCTCCGCCTTTGCGGGATGCGTGGGGGATATGGTCACTAGTGTAACCAGGAGGAGAGGCCTCATTTAACACAGTAAATTAATCAGGCTTAAGCCATGTTTCAGTCAGGCCAATCACATCAAAAAAGATTATGATCAGTGATTAGTTAATTGACCATAACTGCCTTGGAAGTGAGGGATCTAACATTAAGTAGCCCTTAACACTAACCTTAACCTTAACCCCTAGCATAGCTAACGTGAGCCACCTAGCTAACATTAGCATTAGCCACCTAGCTAACTTTTGCCACAACAAACTGGAATTCGTAACATATCATACTTATTGCAAATTCAAACGTATCATACGAATTGTAATTCGTAGCATACGAAATATGATGATGGAAATCCAAAAATGTATACATACAATACGTAACATATCAAACTAAAAGTATGAAAAATGTCTGCACTCACTAACTGTAAGTCGCTCTGGATAAGAGCGTCTGCTAAATGACTAAAATGTAAATCTAAATGGAGGGAGACAGTAAATGTAAACTATGTTCAACTCAAATCAAAGTTAGACATCCCCTGTATGTTTCACTGTTTCCTAAAGGATAGATAGACATCCCCTGTATGTTTCACTGTTTCCTATAGGATAGATAGACATCCCCTGTATGTTTCACTGTTTCCTATAGGATAGATAGACATCCCCTGTATGTTTCACTGTTTCCTATAGGATAGATAGACATCCCCTGTATGTTTCACTGTTTCCTAAAGGATAGATAGACATCCCCTGTATGTTAAACTGTTTCCTAAAGGATAGATAGACATCCCCTGTATGTTTCACTGTTTCCTATAGGATAGATAGACATCCCCTGTATGTTTCACTGTTTCCTATAGGATAGATAGACATCCCCTGTATGTTTCACTGTTTCCTATAGGATAGATAGACATCCCCTGTATGTTTCACTGTTTCCTAAAGGATAGATAGACATCCCCTGTATTTTTCACTGTTTCCTATAGGATAGATAGACATCCCCTGTATGTTTCACTGTTTCCTAAAGGATAGATAGACATCCCCTGTATGTTAAACTGTTTCCTAAAGGATAGATAGACATCCCCTGTATGTTTCACTGTTTCCTATAGGATAGATAGACATCCCCTGTATGTTTCACTGTTTCCTATAGGATAGATAGACATCCCCTGTATGTTTCACTGTTTCCTATAGTATAGATAGACATCCCCTGTATTTTTCACTGTTTCCTATAGGATAGATAGACATCCCCTGTATGTTTCACTGTTTCCTATAGGATAGATAGACATCCCCTGTATGTTTCACTGTTTCCTATAGGATAGATAGACATCCCCTGTATGTGTCACTGTTTCCTAAAGGATAGATAGACATCCCCTGTATGTTTCACTGTTTCCTAAAGGATAGATAGACATCCCCTGTATGTTTCACTGTTTCCTATAGGATAGATAGACATCCCCTGTATGTTTCACTGTTTCCTATAGGATAGATAGACATCCCCTGTATGTTTCACTGTTTCCTATAGGATAGATAGACATCCCCTGTATGTTAAACTGTTTCCTATAGGATAGATATATACAGTAGAACAGAGTAATGATCAGTGACATTTCAGAGATGACCTTTCCACTTATATCAGTCCCTGATGTTGCCTCACCCCCCTCCTCCTCCACCTCTTCACCCTCTCGCCTCACCCCCGTCCTCACCCCCTCCTCCTCACCCCCTCCTCCTCCACCTCCTCACCCTCTCGCCTCACCCTCCTCCTCACCCCCTCCTCCTCATCCCCCCTCCCCCTCCCCCTCACCCGCTCGCCTCTTCCCCCTCCTCACCCCCTCACCTCACCCATCTCCTCACCCTCTCGCCTCATCCCCCTCCTCATCTCACCCTCTCACTTCAACCGCCTCCTCACCCTCACCCTCTCGCCTCACCCCCTCCTCAGTTTCTCTCTTGACTCCTCTCTGGGTTTGAGGCAGGGACAGGGAGGAGATACAGACAGATCAGTTTCTCTATTGACTCCTCTCTGGGTTTGAGCAATGGTAATGAGCTGTAGAGCTTCAGGTAATCTCTGGTGACTTGATTACCTTTAGGGGATACATACAGCACCTGGTTACTTTATCAGCATAAAATCGATGAAGTCAAGAGTGATGGAAAAAACGATGGAAAACTTTGAACGTTATAACGGGTAGGAATTCAAACATGGCTGCCTCTTTTGTTGAATCAGAGGGTGTATTTATCAGGAAACCACGTGACATTGCAATTTACTTTAATGACTATTTACTGGCAAAAGTGGACAAGTTGAGAAATGAGTCCAACTGATGGCTCCCTGTCTATACCCTTATAAAAGATTGTATCATGAATGAGAGGAATTGCAAGTTTGAATTTCACCAATTAGAAAGAGAAGAGGTGAAAAGTATATTGTATCTATATCTGATCATATCTATATCATAGCTTACATATCTCTTTCTGATGATGAATCACCAGGTACAGATAATCTTGACGGCAAATTGCTTAGAGTTCCACCCCATTTGTCATATTTTGAATAGGTGCTTGACGTGTGGGGTGTGCCCAGACACCTTGAAAGTGTCAAAGGTCATTCCACTACCTAAGGAAAAAAAGATCAGCCTTCCCTGGTCCAAATAGTCATCCTATAAGCTTGTGTTAAAGAAATTATTGGCAAAAATTGTATCTGTGCAAATTCAGGATTATTTCCCATGTAATGATCTGATGATGAGTTTCGAGCATGCATACAGAGGAGGGCATTCGACGAGTACCGGCCTTAGCTCAAGTGACAGATGACTGGCTAACGAGTATGGATGACAGGAAGTCAGTTGGCACAGTGATGTTGGACTTAAGTGCTGCTTTTGATGTAATTCATCATGAACTGTTGCTATGTAAACTCAAATGTTATGGTTTTATGTCTTCCGCTCTCTCCTGGATGGAAAGCTTCTTTAAATGGACAGTAAAGATTTAACATTTACGTCATTTAGCAGACACACTTATCCAGAGCGACTTACAGTTAGTGAATACATATCTTTTTATACTGGCCCCCCGTGGGAATCAAACCCACAACCCTGGCGTTGCAAATGCCATGCTCTATCAACTGAGCTACATCCCTGCCGGCCATTCCCTCCCCTACCCTGGACGACGCTGGGCCAATTGTGCGCCGCCCATGAGTCTCCCGGTAGCGGCCGGCTGCGACAGAGCCTGGATTCGAACCAGGATCTCTAGTGGCACAGTTAGCACTGCGATGCAGTGCCTTAGACCACTGCGCCACTCACATTTAACCTGTGGCGTTCCTCAAGGAAGCTGCCTAGGCACACTTTTCTACTCTGTGTTTTCTAATGATTTACTGTAATGAACAAAGCAACAGTGGTTATGTATGCTGATGACTCTACAATGTACAGTATAGCGCTGCGTCAGCATATAGTGAACTAACAGATGTACTGAGCAGAGAACTAAGAACGGTGTCTGAGTGGGTTAACGTGAACAAATTGGTGTTGAATATTTCTAAAACAAAATGTATTGTATTTGGTCCAAGATATGCACTACCAGTCAAAAGTTTTAGAACACCTACTCATTCAAGAGTTTTTCTTAATTTTTTTACTATTTTCTACATTGTAGAATAATAGTGAAGACATCAAAACTATGAAATAACACATATGGAATCATGTAGTAACCAAAAAAGTGTTAAAAAATCTAAATATATTTGATATGTGAGATTCTTCAAATAGCCACCCTTTGTCTTGATGACAGCTTTGCACACTCTTGGCATTCTCTCAACCAGCTTCATCTGGAATGCTTTTCCAACAGTCCTGAAGGAGTTCCCACATATGCTGAGCACTTGTTGGCTGCTTTTCCTTCACTCTGCGGTTAGACTCATCCCAAACCAACTCAATTTGGTTGAGGTCGGGGGATTGTGGAGGCCAGGTCATCTGATGCAGCACACCATCACTGACCTTCTTGGTAAAATAGCCCTTACACAGCCTGGAGGTGTGTTGGGTCATTGTCCTGTTGAAAAACAAATGATAGTCCCACTAAGCCCAAACCAGATGGGATGGTGTATCACTGCAGAATGCTGTGGTAGATATGCTAGTTAAGTGTGCCTTGAATTCTAAATAAATCACAGACAGTGTCACCAGCAAAGCAACCCCACACCATAACACCTCCTCCTCTCCTCCATTCTTTACGGTGGGAAATACACATGCGGAGATCATCCATTCACCCGCACCGTGTCTCACAAAGACACAGCGGTTGAAACCAAAAATCTCCAATTTGGACTCCAGACCAAAGGACAAATCTCCACCGGTCTAATCCATTGCTCGTGTTTGTTGGCCCAAGCAGGTCTCTTCTTCTTATTGGTGTCCTTTAGTAGTGGTTTCTTTGCAGCAATTCGACCATGAAGGCCTGATTCACACAGTCTCCTCTGAACAGTTGATGTTGAGATGTGTCTGTTACTTGAACTCTGTGAAGCATTTATTTGGGCTGCAATTTCTGAGGCTGGTAACTCTAATGAACTTATCCTCTGCAGCAGAGGTAACTCTGGGTCTTCCATTCCTGTGGCGGTCCTCATGAGAGCAAGTTTCATCATAGCGCTTGATGGTTTTGAGACCGCACTTGAAGAAACTTTCAAAGTTCTTGGAATTTTCCGTGTTGACTTAAAGTAATGATGGACTGTCGTGTCTCTTTGCTTATTTGAGCTGTTCTTGCCATAATAAGGCTATCTTCTGTATACCCCCCCTACCTTGTCACAACACAACTGATTGGCTGAAATGCATTAAGAAGGAAAGAAATTCCACAAATTAACTTTTAAGAAGGCACACCTGTTATTTGAAATGCATTCCAGGTGACTACCTCATGAAGCTGGTTGAGAGAATGCCAAGAGTGTGCAAAGCTTTCATCAAGGCAAAGGGTGGCTATTTAAAGAATCTCAAATATAAAATATATTTTGATTTGTTTAACACTTTTCTGGTTACTACATGATTCCATATGTGTTATTTCATAGTTTTGATATCTTCACTATTATTCTACAATGTAGAAAATAAAGAAAAACCCTTGAATGAGTAGGTGTGTCCAAACCTTCGACTGGTACAAACAAACAAACGCGTTAACAAACTTTTGACCGGTAGTGTATGCTTACTGGTGACCCTCAATTAAACTTGTCGATGGATGGGTTGCCTGTGTGTCACGCCAACTCCTGCTCCCTCCCTCCGGTGCTCCACGTTGCCGGTCTAATAACCACCGGTCCTGGCAACCTACATTGCCCACACCTGGCAACCATCATTGTGCACACCTGGCAACCATCATTGTGCACACCTGGCAACCATCATTGTGCACACCTGGCAACCATCATTGTGCACACTTGGCAAGCATCATTGCGTAATCTTGGACTTCATCACCACCCTGATTACTCTCCCTTCATATAACCCTCAGTATCCTCAGTCATCAGTCAGTATTGGTTTTGGTTACGTTCAGTACGCTGCTCCTTCATATAACCCTCAGTAGCATCAGTCATCAGTCAGTATTGGTTTTGGTTACGTTCAGCTTCTATCGTTTTGTGTTTTCGTTCATGTTTATTATTATTACACTCACCTTCTGCACCTGCTTCCTGACTCCCTGCGTACACTCACCTTCTGCACCTGCTTCCTGACTCCCTGCGTACACTCACCTTCTGCACCTGCTTCCTGACTCCCTGCGTACACTCACCTTCTGCACCTGCTTCCTGACTCCCTGCGTACACTCACCTTCTGCACCTGCTTCCTGACTCCCTGCGTACACTCACCTTCTGCACCTGCTTCCTGACTCCCTGCGTACACTCACCTTCTGCACCTGCTTCCTGACTCCCTGCGTAAGCATTACACTGTGGAACAAGTTAAATAGACCAAACGACTTGGCGTCACGTTGGACGCTGATCTCTCCTGGTCTGAACATATAGATAATATTATAATTAAAAATTGGGTAAAGGGTATTGCCATAACAAGACAATATGTTCTGAGCATTTAACATCCAGCGCTCTGAATCAGGTGATTCAAGCTTTGGTTATAACACACTTAGAGGTGCTGTCCAGTCATGTGGTCGTCTGCAGCAAAACAATATCTGAAAAAGCTCCAACGCCCTCAAAACATGGCTGCCAGACTAGGTCTTCATAGCGCTATACATATGAATGCCTACCTAATACATCTTAATCTCTCATGGTTTCCCATTGAAAGCAAATTAGTATCCAGTCTTTAGATTATTATTTTTATTTTTTTTGGAATGTAGCAATTTTAAAGAAACCAAGGTATTTCGACTCGAGTCACACTTAAGTCGCAAAGAAAATGACTTGCGACTTGACTTAGACTCATGATCAGTTGACTTGAGACTTGACTTGGACTCTAGATGAGAGACTCGTGAACAATGCAAGTCAGTACTGGGATACGTTTTTGTTGTGCATTCTGTCAGATAACATGGAACAGGTGGCATTGTAACACAGAGATAGTAGTTTAATACAGAGGGCTGAAAAGCGTTCTAGAACGGCTGCGTCATTTGCACGTCACTGTAGTACTACCGCTAAACCTATCCTAATCAGCAACAATGTCATCAGGTGGTGAGGCTTTCGTTATTACATTCGGTTACAAGAACCTGCAGTATAAAAAATAAAAAAACGAAATGCTGTTTGCAAAACTTGTCGAATTAACATTAAAGATGCTGGCGCAACTACATCTAACGTCATCCGACATTTGAAAACTCACCGCGAAAGGTCAGTTAGGCTAGCTAGCTAACAACGTTACAATGTGGTGAGACTAATAATGGCCTGTTTAGCCGATGCTAGCTTGATATAGCTAGCTTTCTTGTGTGTCATCTTTTAGCTAACTGGAAATGTATTACTGTCGAATATTTCTCGAAAGGTTAAGAGGTGGGTTGTCAGATAGCTAGGCCTACTTGTTAGCAGAGATGATTAAATTACATCTCAGCGATATACAGTGGGGAAAAAAAGTATTTATTCAGCCACCAATTGTGCAAGTTCTCCCACTTAAAAAGATGAGAGGCCTGTAATTTTCATCATAGGTACACGTCAACTATGACAGACAAATTGAGAAATAAAATCCAGAAAATCACATTGTAGGATTTTTTATTAATTTATTTGCAAATTATGGTGGAAAATAAGTATTTGGTCACCTACAAACAACCAAGATTTCTGGCTCTCACAGACCTGTAACTTCTTCTTTAAGAGGCTCCTCTGTCCTCCACTCGTTACCTGTATTAATGGCACCTGTTTGAACTTGTTATCAGTATAAAAGACATCTGTCCACAACCTCAAACAGTCACACTCCAAACTCCACTATGGCCAAGACCAAAGAGCTGTCAAAGGACACCAGAAACAAAATTGTAGACCTGCACCAGGCTGGGAAGACTGAATCTGCAATATGTAAGCAGCTTGGTTTGAAGAAATCAACTGTGGGAGCAATTATTAGGAAATGGAAGACATACAAGACCACTGATAATCTCCCTCGATCTGGGGCTCCACGCAAGATCTCACCCCGTGGGGTCAAAATGATCACAAGAACGGTGAGCAAAAATCCCACAACCACACGGGGGGACCTAGTGAATGACCTGCAGAGAGCTGGGACCAAAGTAACAAAGCCTACCATCAGTAACACACTACGCCGCCAGGGACTCAAATCCTGCAGTGCCAGACGTGTCGCCCTGCTTAAGCCAGTACATGTCCAGGCCCGTCTGAAGTTTGCTAGAGTGCATTTGGATGATCCAGAAGAGGATTGGGAGAATGTCATATGGTCAGATGAAACCAAAATAGAACTTTTTGGTAAAAACTCAACTCGTCGTGTTTGGAGGACAAAGAATGCTGAGTTGCATCCAAAGAACACCATACCTACTGTGAAGCATGGGGGTGGAAACATCATGCCTTGGGGCTGTTTTTCTGCAAAGGGACCAGACTGATCCGTGTAAAGGAAAGAATGAATGGGGCCATGTATCGTGAGATTTTGAGTGAAAACCTCCTTCCATCAGCAAGGGCATTGAAGATTAAACGTGGCTGGGTCTTTCAGCATGACAATGATCCCAAACACACCGCCCGGGCAACGAAGGAGTGGCTTCGTAAGAAGCATTTCAAGGTCCTGGAGTGGCCTAGCCAGTCTCCAGATCTCAACCCCATAGAAAATCTTTGGAGGGAGTTGAAAGTCCGTGTTGCCCAGCGACAGCCCCAAAACATCACTGCTCTAGAGGAGATCTGCATGGAGGAATGGGCCAAAATACCAGCAACAGTGTGTGAAAACCTTGTGAAGACTTAAAGAAAACGTTTGACCTGTGTCATTGGCAACAAAGGGTATATAACAAAGTATTGAGAAACTTTTGTTATTGACCAAATACTTATTTTCCACCATAATTAGCAAATAAATTCATAAAAAATCCTACAATGTGATTTTCTGGATTTTTTTTTCTCATTTTGTCTGTCATAGTTGACGTGTACCTATGATGAAAATTACAGGCCTCTCTCATCTTTTTAAGTGGGAGAACTTGCACAATTGGTGGCTGACTAAATACTTTTTTCCCCCACTGTACATATCACTATGGGATTTAATATACTTTCTGTTGTAGCCTGGTCCTAGGAAGTAAGTTAGTATAAAACGAGAGTTCAAAGCATGCAACTTCTTGGACATTTCTGCTGAAAAATCCCATCGACCATATATATTTGTTTGTGTCTGTCCTTGTACTTCCATCTCAAGTCAGCAACAACTATCTATCATGTTTGTTCATCTGCAGGTTCACTGAAATCCTGCAAAGCAAAGGTGGCCAGCGCAGGGACAGAAGGACAGAGCAGCATTGACTCATTCTTGACCACCACAGGTGTCCATGTGTACAGCCAGGGCCACCACAGGCAGAAGGCCATAACAGAGGCTATACTGCAAGACCTGATCATTTCCTGCAACCTGCTTATGTCCTTAGTGGACAACCCTCACTTTAGGCATTTCATGTCAGTGGTAGGTGATAAATATAGACCAGTAAGTAGGCCCACGTTGACCAGGCGCCTGCATGACTTAACACTGAACAAAGGGCTACAATCAAAAGTGCCCTAGAGAAGACAGAATCAGTGTCTTGTCACTGTAGATGTATGGACTGACAGGACCATGAGGGGCTTCATGGGAGTAACGGCCCATTACATGGCCATGGAAGAGAGAAAAACTCCCAGACTGGAGTCAGTTCTGTTGAGCTGTGATAGATTCACAGGGTCACACACTGGGAAAAGAATCAGTGATACATTTGAAGTAATATGTGATAATTTTGGCATAAAACATAAATGAGATTATATCATATGTGATAACGCTGTAAGTATGAAAAAGGCCTTCACAGTTTGTTTCCCCAAAAGCAAGCAATGATCATGATGATGATGATGATGATGATGTGGATAACCCCAGCCTATGGGAAGAATTTGGTGAAGAGTACAATGCTGATGTTGAAGCTATCCAAACCAACTGCAGGCAACAGCGCTTACAGTGCTTTGCCCATTCATTACAACCGGTGATTAGAGATGGACTAAAGGAAACAACAATCATAAACAGTGTGATGGCTAAGGTAACTAAACTTTGCCAGCTTACTACATACTACCTGTGGTCTGAAATAAGCATTTGAAGCTGAGTTCGGAGCCAATCGTAGTATCCCTCCGGCTTGTTAAAGCAGTCACCAATCTGAATCAACAAAGCCGCAATACTCCACTTGAGGCCCAAGGACACAAGGAGCTCTGCTTATCACCAAGGGAATGGAGCCAGCTATTGGAGCTAGTGGACATTTTGGACCCTTTTGTCCAGGCCACCGACCTTACTCAGGGGGGAGAACGTGGTGACTCTCAGTGCTGCCCTTCCTTGTGTACTGTCACTCAACTATAACCTGCAAAGTATACTGAGCACAAGTCGTCACCTAGTCGGTCTAGTAAAAGCACTGCAGCAGTCCCTCAAACGCCGATTCCAGGGGGGTGTTTGTGAATGTCAGAATGGAGCACTCGGATGAACAGGCAACAAAACCTCCATTTGGTGACAATGTCTACATAATGGCTGCACTGCTGGACCCATCTTTCTGCCTGTTCTGGCTTGATCATGATGTCCTCATACCACATGAAGATAAAGCTGAATTGAAGGAGAGTCTGATGCCACTTCTTGCATTCAAATAATAATTATTTGTTTTCATGTATAATGTATCCTGTTATATTCTTGATTATATACATCATTTAATGAAAAAATAAATTCAGACCTTGTTTTTGCTGAGGCACGGAAAGTCACCGTTATGGAGAGCAGTAGTGGAGAAGAGAAAAAAAACCACATGCCAAAACCTCTAGATTGTTCTCTTGCTACGGCAACAAGATCAGCAAGAAGAAAGGAGACATAAAGTCATCTGTCAGAGCAGAGATTATTCGCTACATTCAAGTATCTTCTGATGAAAATGAAGTTGATTGCTTGGATTTATGGAGAATCCATGCGAAATACTTTCCAAGGCTCAAGCAGGTAGCAATGACAGTGTTGGCTGTGCCTGCCACCAGTTCCCAAGTGGAGAGAGTGTTTAGTCATGGAGGTCTCATCATGCGCCCTCATCGTGCCAGGCTCAGCGCAAGAACGCTGACAAACTTGATCTTTCTGAAATGTAACCTGTCTGCAACAGAAATGTTCTCTGTCTTAGGGCACAGGATGTAATTTGCTACTTGTTACAGGAAATGGTGTTTCTGTTGTTAAGTGTCCAGGTCAGTAAGTATATTTTAGGTAAATAGAACACTTTAGTAGTGCAGTTATTGAACACCTGTCAGTCATTTTAGTTTACATACTTGTCATTTATCTTCCCTCCCCTACAGATGTTCTGTTTGTGTGACAGAATGAAGTGAAATATAGACAATGTCTGCCACAAAATTAAATGTTATGTTAGCTTTTATTCATATCCGGTACAGTTACTTTTATTCATGTAAACTGTCTACATTTTAAAAGGAAATGTATTTTTATTTAAATAGTGCCTGATGTGCTTTCTTTCATACAAGTATGGACTAATGAAGGGAGTCTCTTCAAATCATTTACAAGGTTTATAGACCTAACCCACAGCAAGCAGAAAGCCATTACAAAAAGGGACTTGAGACTTGACTTAGACTTGGCCCTAAAAGACTTGAGACTTGACTTAGACTTGGCCCTAAAAGACTTGAGACTAGACTTAGACTTGGCCCTAAAAGACTTGAGACTTGACTTAGACTTGGCCCTAAAAGACTTGAGACTAGACTTAGACTTGGCTCTAAAAGACTTGAGACTTGACTTAGACTTGGCCCTAAACAACTTGAGACTTGACTTAGACTTGGCCCTAAAATACTTGAGACTTGACTTAGATTTGGCCCTAAAAGACTTGAGACTTGACTTAGATTTGGCCCTAAAAGACTTGAAACTTGACTTAGACTTGGCCCTAAAAGACTTGAGACTCGACTTAGACTTGGCCCTAAAAGACTTGAGACTTGACTTAGATTTGGCCCTAAAAGACTTGAGACTTGACTTAGACTTGGTCCTAAAAGACTTGAGACTTGACTTAGACTTGGCCCTAAAATACTTGAGACTTGACTTAGATTTGGCCCTAAAAGACTTGAGACTTTACTTAGATTTGGCCCTAAAAGACTTGAGACTTGACTTAGATTTGGCCCTAAAAGACTTGAAACTTGACTTAGACTTGGCCCTAAAAGACTTGAGACTCGACTTAGACTTGGCCCTAAAAGGCTTGAGACTTGACTTAGATTTGGCCCTAAAAGACTTGAGACTTGACTTAGACTTGGCCCTAAAAGACTTGAGACTCGACTTAGACTTGGCCCTAAAAGACTTGAGACTTTACTTAGACTTGGCCCTAAAATACTTGAGACTTGACTTAGACTTGGCCCTAAAATACTTGAGACTTGACTTAGACTTGGCCCTAAAAGACTTGAGACTTTACTTAGACTTGGCCCTAAAATACTTGAGACTTGACTTAGACTTGGCCCTAAAATACTTGAGACTTGACTTTGACTCAACCCCAAAGACTTGTGAACATCTCTGCCAATTAGTGTATACAAGCAACAAACAGAACCACCAAACCAGACAGGCACGTACAGGTCATCAGATACCCGCCAGACCAAGGACAAATCTCCTCAAATCTACAGTAATATACAGAGCCATCACTAAATGGAATTCTTTACCAAATCACATTTCTCAGGCAAAAAGTAAACCTACCTTGAAGAAAACAAAAACAAAAAAAACATCTAATGCGATCGATCACATGACTTGACAGATACTAATCACATTGAACGTTAAATGACCCATCGGGCGGCGCACAATTTGCCCAGCGTCGTCCAGGGTAGGGGAGGGAATGGCCGGCAGGGATGTAGGTTCGATTCCCACGGGGGGCCAGTATAAAAAAAATAAAAAATATGTATGCACTCACTAACTGTAAGTCGCTCTGGATAAGAGCGTCTACTAAAATGTAAATGTATTACATTTAAGGTATTTTAATTGTCTGTCATGTCTACTTGTTAAATGTGTGTACTGTCTTAATGTCAAATGTAATTGTTTGTAATTTCTTGTTCTGTGTTGGACCCCAGGAAGATTAGCTGATGTTATGGCGTCAGCTAATCGGGACCCCCCCCCCCCACCCCCACATGCTTAGTCACATGTTTTCTAACACAGTGGATTCATTGGACAGGTTATGGGGTATGTATCTGTGACAGTGGTCAGTATAGGCTGCAGTCTATCCTAATGCTTTTTACCCCATCCCTCTACTCTCTTCTCTATCTTCTATCTATCTCTCTCTCTTTTCTCTTGGGGGACAAATGAGGACCAGGCAGGAAGCACCAGAGAGGATGTGTGCGTGTGTGTATGTTCACCTTTTGGTTGCATTAGGCATTAGGGCTGTCTCAAATGTCTGTCCACGCTCGGCCTCTCCTGTCACATAGACTCTGTGCTCAATGGGGCAGAAGAAGAGGCTCCATGAATCGTCCATTAGCCCAGTTGGGTTTTAATGACCTGGCCAAACGGCTTCAAAATGCTTTCCAGCCAAAATCGGCAACAAAACACACAACACCAGAACTCTGCAATCAGTGGGGGGGCGTCCCAAATGGCACCCTATTCCCTATATAGTGCACTACAATCGTATTTGCCCTGATCGACAGTAGTGCACTATATAGAGAATAGTGTGCCATTTGGACAAAGAGGGCTTCATAATTGTTCGCTGAGCGGCGGTTTCCTTTGTCTCAATCAAATGAGCGTGAAATTGCACTTCTCAGTTAGCCATGTACACTAGCCTCACCTAGTCAGCAGAGAGTCCAGGCAAATTAAGGACCTTATGTCCTCACACACACACACACACACACACACACACACACACACACACACACACACACACACACACACACACACACACACACACACACACACACACAGTGCTTGACTTGGGAAGGAGCTCACCAGAGCTGAGTACCGGTACCTCAAATGTCCTACTGCTTCAGTTCCTGTTCCTCTTATAGAATATTAGCTCAAAAATATTGTGGAGCTTCTGTACCTAAATATAAACAGTACCGGAACCCAAAATGAGTACCGGCACCTATTTCAGTCCATGTCAAGCACTTCAAACACACACACACACACACACATACACACACACACACACACAGGACACACACACCCAGGTGCCCCACTAACAAATGACTTAAAGGTAGATTCAGTGAGATGACGTAGATGTGAAAAGTAGATACTAAGTAGATACTAAGAGCCACATTGTAACATGTCCTCAAATTGTACCAGTTCAACCCTGCCTACTTCCAGGTCACAGTGACATCGCAAATTCTGCTCAAGGCCCTGACCAACCTACCACACACTGTGAAAGTGCATGATTGACCAGACACACGTATCCTTTTGGTGCTCAGTATAATCTAGAGGCCCAGTGTAGCTCAGTTGGTAGAGCATGGCGCTTGCAACGCGCAGGGTTGTGGGTTCGTTTCCCACGGGGGAGGGGGGCAGTATGAAGAAAATAAAATGTATGCGCTCACTAACTGTAAGTCGCTCTGGATAAGAGCATCTGCTAAATGACTAAAATGTATATTACAGTCTGAGACTATGTCCCTGACTATTTGATTGAAGTGATACTGTCCATGGCTATAGCGATTTTAATATTACTCAGTGAACATTGACAGTTCAATATTTTCTTTGGCTAGTTCAGAGCAGGAAGGAATAGATCTACTGTACTTCCTCCAGCCAAGGTCACAATAAAGAGTGAAGATTCCCCAGACATTTGATCATTTCAACTCCAGGGCCGGGCAGAGGGCTGTGGAACCTTCCTATTCTGAGGAGTAAATGGAGTTTCATACAGTGCTTTGTTATTTCGTGAATAGACAGCCGGCCTTATCGACAATAGACAAAAGACAAAAGGACTGTGGCATCAGTCATGGTTTTGAGGTGGACAGCTGAAATGGACTGAGCTATGGGCCAGAGGGAGGCCACTGGACAGGGCCTTGAGCTGGCCGATCCGGTGCTAAATGCTGGCTATTTTTGACGGGACAGGGCTAAGATGAATGGACACATTAGGAGTGTGGAGATGGTCCTGGCTGGCTGTTATGCCCAACCCCCCTCCCCCCTCTGCCCCAGCCACACCCCTCCCCCCTATGTGTTTTGATATATGGCTGAAGGGTCAGACACTGTGAGACCAATGGACGGGTGGGGTGGGCGGACAGAGGAGGGGGGGGGGGGGGTGCAGGGGACAGCGAGCGGAGGGGATGGACCGACCAGCTGAGATGGGGGGCTGTGGTTGCCTAGCAACGTGCTGACCAAGGGGAGCAGTGCCCTGATTGCAGTCACTCTGGATCAATTTCCGCGTGCGTAGAGCTGACCAGTATCAATCACCCTGACTCACAGGGGGGAAAACTCATTCATTAGATGAGTTTGGGGGCAGGTGATGTTGAGGAGAGAGAAAGAAAGAATGGGGGGAAATGAAAGTGAGTTCACAGAACCAGGAGTGGTTCAACACTGACCTAAAGACAGAACCACAGCACAGGAGTGGTTCAACACTGACCCAAAGACAGAACCACAGCACAGGTTCAACACTGACCCAAAGACAGAACCACAGCACAGGTTCAACACTGACCCAAAGACACACAAATCTCCAGTTTTACATTGAAAGTGAGTTCACAGAACCAGGAGTGGTTCAACACTGACCTAAAGACAGAACCACAGCACAGGAGTGGTTCAACACTGACCCAAAGATGGAACCACAGCACAGGTTCAACAATGACCCAAAGACAGAACCACAGCACAGGAGTGGTTCAACACTGACCCAAAGACGGAACCACAGCACAGGTTCAACAATGACCCAAAGACAGAACCACAGCACAGGAGTGGTTCAACACTGACCCAAAGACAGAACCACAGCACAGGTTCAACACTGACCCAAAGACAGAACCACAGCACAGGAATGGTTCAACACTGACCCAAAGACAGAACCACAGCACAGGTTCAACACTGACCCAAAGACAGAACCACAGCACAGGAATGGTTCAACACTGACCCAAAGCCAGAACCACAGCACAGGTTCAACACTGACCCAAAGACACATAAATCTCTCAGGGGGAGACCGTTTTACATTTAGTTGTTGTCAGTGTCACTTTGGCACTAAGATTGATGGAAGTACAACAGCGTTAGTGTTTTTTTATTCAGTGATTATTCTGAGTGCATGCCAACGATAGCGTCATTTCAGAACTTTTATTCATGAGACAGTCATCGATGTTGCCACGACGCACAATAACATATTGTAGCCCCGACACCTTTTGACACCAAGTGGTCCGAACCTCTTGACAAGGTCATCGGGGCAGCTTCCAAAATGGCACCCTATTCCACATACAGTGCATTCGGAAAGTATTCAGACCCCTTGGCTTTTTCCACATTTTGCTACTTTACAGCCTAATTCTAAAATTGATTAAATTATTTTTCCCCCTCATCAATCTACACACAATGACAAAGCGAAAACAGGTTTTTAGAATTTTTAATAATTCTATTTTTAGAATTATTATTATACCTTATTTACATAAGTATTCAGACCCTTTGCTATGAGACTCAAAGTTTAGCTCAGGTGCATCCTGTTTCCAATGTTCAACCTAGAGATGTTTCTACAACTTGATTGGAGTCCACATGTGGTAAATTCAATTTATTTGAGATCATTTGGAAAGGCACACACGTGTCCATATAAGGTCCCACTGTTGACAATGTATGTCAGAGCAAAAACCAAGCCGTGAGGTCGAAGGAATTGTCCGTAGAGCTCAGAGACAGGATTTTTTTATTTTTTTATTTTTTATTTCACCTTTATTTAACCAGGTAAGCCAGTTGAGAACAGGTTCTCATTTACAACTGCGACCTGCCCAAGATAAAGCAAAGTAGTGCAATAAAAACAACACAGAGTTACATATGGGGTAAAAAAAAACATAAAGTCAGAAATACAACAGAAAATATATATACAGTGTGTGTAAATGTAGCAAGTTATGGAGGTAAGGCAATAAAAAGGCTAATAAATAGATTGTGTCAAGGCACAGATCTGGGGAATGGTACCAAAACATTTCTGCAGCATTGAAGGTCCCCAAGAACACAGTGGCCTCCATCATTCTTAAATGGAATAATTTTGGAACCACCAAGACTCTTCCTAGAGCTGGCCGCCCGGCCAAAATGAGCAATTGGGGGAGAAGGGCCTTGGTCAGGGAGGTGACCAAGAACCCGACGGTCACTCTGACAGAGCTCCAGAGTTCATCTGTGGAGATGGGAGAACCTTCCAGAAGGACAACTATCTCTGCAGCACACCGCCAATCAGGCCTTTACGGTAGAGTGGCCAGACGGAAGCCACTCCTCAGTAAAAGGCACATGACAGCCCGCTTGGAGTTTGCCAAAAGGCACCTAAAGGACTCTGACCATGAGAAACAAGATTATCTGGTCTGATGAAACCAAGATTGAACTCTTTGGCCTGAATGCAAATCGTCACGTCTGGAGGAAACATGGCACCATCCTTACGGTGAAGCATGGTGGTGGCAGCATCATGCTGTGGGGATGTTTTTTCAGCTGCAGGGACCGAGTGACTAGTCAGGATTGAGGGAAAGATAAAAAAAAATAATATATATGTATGCACTCACTAACTGTAAGTTGCTCTGGATAAGAGCGTCTGCTGTAAATGTGTCCAATGGGGTGCCATTTGGGGCGCTCCCCTAGGTTCCCCTAACCAAAGTTCATCTAAAGCAATACATTTAATTGCCAACCTGGCCTCCCCGGACCCATCCTCTCCCCCCCTCGACCATATTTACCTGCCTTCTGTTAGACAGCCATCACATTATGTTAAGCAACAAGACCGAGACAGAGAAGGAGACAGAGGCGACGTGCAGGCAGGCTTCCAATCAGGGTCTGAATGGTATTGAACAGACATTTTCATCCAGAGAAATGGAACCCAGCTCATCATGGAAAATAAATGAGGACTACATTACATTACAGTGAGACCAACTAGACGTAATTTGGCAGGACTCGTTTTTCACTTCATTTCTGAAATGTAAACTGTTTTATGAGGAGGGATGGAGGAGATGGTCCCCCAAATCCACCCCCCCACACACTCTCTCTCTCTCTCTCTCTCTCTCTCTCTCTCTCTCTCTCTCTCTCTCTCACACACACTCACACACGTACGCACACACACACACACACACACATTCTCTCTTTCTCTCGCACACACTCACAAACACTCTCTCTCTCTCACACACACACACACACACTCATACACACACACACACACACATGGCCCCTATGTACTGTACAGTAAAGCTTTGAAGAGGAATCTGTCCTAACGGTAATTCTTCTGATTACATTTCAGGAGCAGGAGAAGGAGTGTAGGAAGGTGAGGCTGGAATCTGTCATTTGTTTTGTCATATTTACTTCCTGTTCAAGTTCAGTAATGTTCCTCAGTTCTATTTGAAAGATAAGTGTGTAGTATTAGTTACAATAGATGTGTTACAGTAGTTTCCAGGCTACAATATAAACCCTGGTGGTTCTACCACCCCCTCATCCTCACACCAAAGCTAACAGAACAATAATAAGAGGTCTGTAATAATGACTGAAGAGCGGTGATATGAATGACGTTACTGGGGATAAACACATCACATCATCATCACACAGTTCACTGGCAACACTGAATCTGTTTAGAAGAGGATCAGAGATCGAAGCTTCTCTCCCTGTCAAGCATATGAGGCAGCGCTCGGTTTGTTGTTTTTTGAAAGTGTCTGGAAAAAGTGTTCTATTGAAAACGTTTTGTTTACTAGCTAGCTACGTTTTGATTTTTTGGATCCCGCGACGCGGTTGGCATCCGTTGCTGGGACCGCTGCTATCTGTCCAGGGATCCTGCCGACCGAGGGTCTGATGATGAGCTGCTTGGCGTAGTAGCTAGCCTAGCTGCCTATCAAGATAGCAGGGTTTCCTCTTGGGCTTGAGCACAGCCCGCGACGTGGTTAGTCCTTGTGGCTGGGACCGCGGATTGTTCCGGGCTTGTGGCTCTCTACATCCCTCCTGTTTGTTGCTGTTTCCATCTTCCCTGTCTGGAATTGCGGGGAGTAACAGCGTAGCCTACGTTGCTACCATGACAAAGACCAAAGCCGGTTGGAGTACCGTCGAGGACAGTGGTGTCTCTCTATCACAGGTGAAAGATGTTTAAAAAAAAAAAAAAATAGTTCTACAAGCAGTTGTTACAACAACAAGAAAAATAGCTTCAAGTGTTGTGTCCAAATATTGGTGGAGTCGACTAATAAAAGACTGGACGACCTGACCAGAGAGGTCCAGGACCTGAAGAACCGTTTGCAGTTCTCCCAGGGGTCAGATCAATGAGTTGAAACAGGAGAACGGCAAGATGACATCAATCTGTAAGTCATTGAGAGAGGACATCAGTTCTGTGTGTGAATCCATGATAACAACGACAGAGAAATCAGATTATCTTGAGGGACAATCAAGGCGGAACAACATTGTTGTAGACGGAATTGCAGAATCTCCACATGAGACCTGGACGGAGTCTGAGGAAAAAGTGAAGCGCGCCCACAGGACTGGAAAACCCACCACCGGCCCAGGTGACAGGCCCAGGCTGATAATCGTCAAGTTCCTGAGGTTCAAGGACAAGATAGCGATTCTGGAAAGAGCCAAGAACTTGAGTGGAACGTACATCTTCCTCAACGAGGACTATCCTGAAACTGTGCGCCAGAAGAGAAAATAACTTATCCCAGCCATGAAAGCTGCCAGAGCGCGTGAGGACATTGATTACATCTGCTAGGACAGGCTCATTGTCCTCCCTCCCTCCCAGAAGCCTGGAAGGGATGAGAGAGCCAAGCCTATGGGTTCGTACCTTCAACCCCGCAGCACTTACACACACCAACTGATTAATGGACTGCTAAATGTATGTTTTTTCTCTTGCTTTGTTTGTTCTTTTCCATATTATATCTATCTCTGAGAAGCTACCCAGGAAAGGGCTGAAAATAGCCCATATTAAAATACACTACATGGCCAAAAGTAAGTGAACAACTGCTCGTCGAACATCTCATTCCAAAATCATGGGCATTAATATGGAGTTGGTCCCACCTTTGCTGCTATAACAGCCTCCACTCTTCTGGGAAAGCTTTCCGCTAGATGTTGGAACATTGCTGCGGGGACTTGCTTCCATTCAGCCACAAGAGCATTAGTGAGGTCGGGCACTGATGTTGGGCGTTTAGGCCTGGCTCGCAGTCGGCGTTCCAATTCATCCCAAAGGTGTTCGATGGGGTTGAGGTCAGGGCTCTGTGCAGGCCAGTCAAGTTCTTCCACACCGGTCTCGACAAATCATTTCTGTATGGACCTTGCTTTGTGCACGAGGGCATTGTCATGCTGAAACAGGAAAGGGCCTTCCCCAAATTGTTGCCACAAAGTTGGAAGCACAGAATCGTCTAGAATGTCATAGTATGCTGTAGTGTTAAGATTTCCCTTCACTGGAACTAAGGGGCCTAGCCCGAACCATGAAAAACAGCCCCAGACCATTATTCCTCCTCCACCAAACGTTACAGTTGGCACCATGCATTGGGGCAGGTTGCGTTCTCTTGGCATCCGCCAAACCCATTGCATTCGGACCATAAGGACAGCTCGCTTGGAAGGATTTGAACTCCTAGATTTCGCCAGCCGTGAGTAACCACTGCGAATGAATAGTATCTTTAGATCCTTAAGTTGCATTCGTTGCGTTGATGGATTGCATTTCCACGTTAGGCCAAATATTAGATATATGATTAGGCTACATTGTGCATAGGATCTGTGTTTCCCAAACTTAAACTTCTTAATTGTTTTCACAGCGCTGTATTTTGAATTCCATTCCCAAGTTTATCAAACATTCCAATTATAAGCACATTTGCGCTTCCATAATATGCATGATCAAACGATCGCCTTGAACAGGGCAGCTCATTCATTCGCAGTGGTTACTCACGGCTGGCGAAATCTAGGAGTTCAAATCCTTCCAAGCGAGCTGTCCTTATGGTCCGAATGCAATTACAAATAGAACAAAATCCAGCGTGTGTCCGAACCGGAGATTTCCTTCCGGTAGTAATCCTTCACTGAGTTTTTTGACTTGATTGTAGTGGCTTCCTTTCCTCTTTACCATAGCCACTGCCCTAGCCTGAAGCGGGGTTGTTTCGGACGCATACAGTCCACACTCAACGTTTCCAAACGGCCAAACATTCAATGAGATCCAGGGATATAGTGCAACAAAAGGTTTTTAAAACCCAAAACAGAAGCTGACTTTAAACAGCAGTTCAAGTCCAAGAGTAGGGGAAGCAGCTTTGCCACTACAGTAGCTGTAGTGGCAGATTGTGACTCTGAAAAACCTTTAAAAGAACAAACATTCAAAGTAAAGAGACCAGGCACCTACCCTTCTGATGCTCCCAGTATCTCATGTATATTTTGTGCTGGTGCGCATTTATTGGTCGACTGCCAACAGGTGAAGGCACAGCCACATGAATTCAAGGTTGAGTTTCTGAGATCAAAGGGCCTTTGTTTTGGCTGTTTGATGAGAGGACACTTAAGCAGAGAATGTAAAAGAAGGATGACCTGTCAGAGCTGTCAAAGAAAGCACCCCACTATCCTGCACATTGAAGGAAGAGAGAGATTTAGATCTCAAAAGGCAGATATGAGTGGTGTAGCAGTAAAGCGGGAGGAGACTGTCAGCAGTGCTCTTGTTTCACTGGAAGCTGGTGAAGATACCGGGGCCGGTACAGATTGTGCACTTGCAATTGTGCCAGTTCAAGTAAAGGTGGCAAATGGAAGCAAGTCTGTGTTAACCTATGCGTTTCTCGATTCTGGTAGCTCAGCAACATTTTGTACGGAGAGACTCATGAGGCAGTTGCAAGCTAAAGGCAGTGCGACTAAAATTCTGCTACGCACAATGGGGCAGGAGAGTCCTACCAAGAGCTTTGAGATATCTGGATTAGAGATTGGCAATGTGGAAGGCGACACATTTCTTGCATTACCAAAGGTCTACACCCAACATAAGATCCCAGTGACAAGAGAGAACATTCCCACTCAGAAAGAGCTCAAAAGGTGGCCATACCTGAAAGAGGTTCAGTTGAAGGAGATTGATGCTGACGTCGAACTTCTGATTGGCGTAAATGCTCCAAAGGCAATGGAACCCTGGCAAATCATAAATAGCCAAGGCAACGGACCGTATGCAGTGAAAACCCTCTTTGGATGGGTGATGAATGGTCCTCTCAACAGTTGTACCATGGCAGAAGAATCCGGGCGTCCTACGGTGATGGCCAATCGTATCTCAATGGCCGACCTGGGGGTTCTTCTTGTAAATCAGTACAACCATGACTTCCCTGAGAGAGAGTATGAAGAGAAAAGTGAGATGTCAGCTGAGGATCGTAGGTTTATGGAGATAGTATCAAGCTCCATAACCCTCAAAGACCATCACTACTACTTACCGTTGCCCTTTCGCAACAAAGATGTAGTCCTGCCAAACAACCGTGACATGGCAAAGCAGCGGGCTCTAAATATTATCAGGAAGTTCAAGAAGGACAAAGGTTACGCTGCAGAGTACAAAGGCTTCATGGAAGAGATGATAACAAAAGGTTACGCCGAGAAGGTACCACAAGAACAGCTCCTCAGAGAGAAAGGCAAGGTATGGTACATACCACACCATGGCGTTCACCATAAGCGCAAAGGAACGATACGAGTGGTGTTTGACTGTTCATCATCCTATAAAGGTACATCTCTTAACAGTGAACTCCTTCAAGGCCCTGACCTGGCAAACACGCTTATAGGAGTCTTGCTAAGATTTCGGCAAGAGCACATTGCCATGATGGCAGACATCGAAGGAATGTTCCATCAAGTACGTGTCCATGAAGATGACTTAGACTTCCTGCGATTCCTATGGTGGCCGGATGGTGATACTAACAAAAGATTGGAGGAGTACAGAATGACAGTACATCTTTTCGGTGCTATATCCTCTCCAAGTTGTGCAAACTTTGCACTGCGAAAGACTGCAGAAGACAACTGTGAGGGGTACGATGAAGAGGTGATTCAAACAGTCAAGTCCAACTTCTATGTTGATGACTGCCTCAAGTCAGTGGCCACAGAAGAACAAGCCATAGCTCTCACAAGAAACCTCAGGGATGTGTGCTCTCAAGGTGGGTTCAAATTGACCAAGTGGGTCAGCAACAGCCGCACTGTACTAGCTTCTATCCCTGATGAACACAAAGCCAAGCAGATAAAAGAACTGGACCTGGACAGAGAAAAGCTGCCTGTTGAAAGAGCACTTGGAATCCGATGGAACATTGAAAGGGATGTGTTTACCTTCCAGGTCACTGTCAAGAACAGACCCCTTACAAGAAGAGGTATTCTCTCAACTGTCAGCTCTATTTATGATCCATTAGGTTTCCTCGCCCCATTCGTATTAAAGGCAAAGCAAATTCTTCAAGTGCTCTGCAAGCTAAAGTGTGGATGGGACGAAGTCATCCCTGAAGAACACTCTATTTCATGGAAGAGATGGCTCTCAGAGCTGGACCAGCTCTCCAGATTCCAGATCAACAGGTGTATGATGCCGGAGAACTTTGGTCAAATCAAGACCGCACAGCTGCATCACTTCGGTGATGCAAGTGAACAAGGTTATGGCACGGCAAGCTACCTTAGGTTCACAAACGTTATGGAAAAGGTCCACATCGCATTCATACTGGGGAAATCAAGGGTGACTCCACTCAAGCAGATGACGATCCCCAGACTGGAACTTGCTGCAGCAACATTGGCAGTGCGAGTGGACAGGATGTTAAGGTTGGAGCTCCAGATTGAACTTGAGGAGTCAACTTTCTGGACAGACAGCCAGTCGGTGCTAAAATACATCCGCAACGATACCAAGAGATTCCATACTTTTGTGGCTAATAGGGTTGCTATGATCCGTGACCTATCGAAAGCAAAACAGTGAAGGTATTTGAACTCCAAACACAACCCAGCCGATGATGCCTCAAGAGGATTACATGTTGAAACTTTCCTGAACTCAAAGAGATGGCGCAAAGGACCAGAATTCCTGGAGAAAACAGAAACACAATGGCCGAAAGTCCCCGAGGAGCTTGGCTCCATCCCTCCAGATGATCCAGAGGTGAAAAAAGACGTCATCGTAAACAGTACATGTGTGGAAGAAAAGAGTCCGACCAGCAAACTGATTGAGTACTATTCAACATGGAACAGCTTGAAGAAAGCAGTTGCCTGGATGCTGAAACTGAAGAGACTTCTACTACAGTTAAGCCAGAAAAGGAAAGTTCTCACCCAAACTGATCCAGGATCAGATCAGAGTCTGACAAACTCACTGAAGGAACAAATTGACAAGTTCAAACTGACGTTTGGAAAAGAAAGTCTGTCTGTAGATGACCTAGATGAAGCAGAAAAGGTCATCATTCGATTTGAGCAACGACAGCACTTTAAACAAGAAATTGCACTAGTTGTAAAAGGAAAACAATGTGCCAAGAGAAGCGGCTCAATCTGTAAGCTTGATCCAATAGTTGACAATGGCATTCTGAGAGTAGGAGGAAGGTTAAGCAAAGCTGCTATGCCTACGGAACTAAAGAATCCTATGAGCCAGCCCAAAGACTCCTACATCTCCAGACTGATCTTACTCCACATCCATGAGCAGGTTGGCCACTCTGGGAGAGGTCACATGCTTTCTAGACTTCGCCAGCGATATTGGATACCCTGTGCCAACTCCTTAGCAAGGAAGATCCTTAAGAGCTGTGTCTTCTGCAGGCGGATGCAAGCTAGAGCTGGGGAACAGAAGATGGCTGACCTTCCACAAGATCGGGTAGCACCTGATTTGCCGCCTTTCACCCATGTGGGCATAGATTACTTTGGCCCCATAGAGGTGAAGCGAGGCCGCGTTCATGTGAAGCGGTATGGTGTGATCTTTACTTGCCTTGTGAGTCGAGCTGTCCATCTAGAAGTTGCTAGTTATCTGGATACTGATTCCTGCATCAATGCCCTGCGCAGGTTCATCTGTCGAAGGGGCCCAGTAACAAGTATCAGAACAGACAATGGCACCAACTTTGTTGGAACACACAGAGAGCTAGGAGAAGCTCTGAAAGAGCTGGATCACAACAAGATTCAAAATAAATTACTGAAGGAAGGAGTGACATGGTCATTCAACCCTCCCTCTGGAGCCCACCATGGGGGGGTATGGGAGAGGTTGATCCGACTGGTGAAAAAGATCCTCTATTCAGTCCTTAAAGAGCAAGTACTGGATGATGAGGCTTTGCAGACAGCCTTGTGTGAAGTTGAGGCGATTATGAACGACAGACCAATCACTACTGTAACAAATGACCCTAACGATCTAGAACCCCTGACTCCGAACCATCTGCTTCATCTGAAAGCAAAGCCAGTCCTGCCACCAGGACTATTCCAGAGAAGTGACCTATACTCACGAAGGAGATGGAAGCAAGTACAATATATCACTGACCTCTTCTGGAAGAGATGGATCAGGGAGTATCTTCCACTTATGCAGGAGCGGAACAAGTGGAACAAAACTAAGAGAAACTTCAGTCCTGGTGACCTTGTGGTCATCGTCGATGACACCGCCCCAAGGAACTCTTGGCTAATGGGGCGTGTGGTGAAGGCTTTGCCAGGGGCCAAAGGTCTTGTCCGGAGCGTCATGGTTAAGACTAAGACCAATATCCTACAGAGACCTATCAATAAACTCTGTCTGCTCCTTGAGGCGACGAAGTGAGACACACACACACACACAGTGCTCCATCTTTGAATCACGTGCACCTCTGATTCGTTGATGTCGTACTCTTACATTCTTTGATGTCATACATTTTGTGGACGTCAAACTCTTGACATTTTTTGGAAGTTGAACACCTTTACACTTCAACTCAGACTGAGATCTATGGACTATTTTCCTATATGGCACCTTGTATATTTGTATATAGCTATGAACTGTAATGGTGCTCTGGTATAGAATGTTTTTGTATTGGCTCTACGTTTGAATATTAAGTAATTGTTGTGCATTCAGTGCAGTCAACAATTAGGGGCCGGTATGTTAGAGCCGATTTGGGCATATTTTGTATAAAAGACTGAACATACTGAGCTCCATGTACATTTGTGTAAATATATTAAATATTAATGTATATGATGAAATATTAGGTACGTACCTTTATGATTTATTTACCGGATTGAGATATATTCATTTGTTATTAGTGTAACTCAGTTTTTGGCCCCCCCTCTTGCCCATTCATTGTACTGTGTTAATTGTGTTAGTATAAAGGCAGGAAGTTGGGCCTTCGGGGGGAGGAGTCCTTGCTAGATGCGGGAGCGGTATAGTTTTTTGACCATATAGACATACAGAAATACAGACAGACAGGTCATATTATATTATGTATTTGCATTTCAAGTAATCTCTGCTTTAAGTTGATTGGAGAATACCTTTTTGTTAGATAAGAAGAATAAACATTTTTTGTTGCACTATATCCCTGGATCTCATTGAATGTTTGGCCGTTTGGAAACGTTGAGTGTGGACTGTATGCGTCCGAAACAACCCCGCTTCAGGCTAGGGCAGTGGCTATGGTAAAGAGGAAAGGAAGCCACTACACCTGTGTTCCAATGGCACGTTGTGTTTGCTAATCCAAGTTTATCATTTTAAAAGGCTAATTGATCATTAGAAAACCCTTTTGCAATTATGTCAGCACAGCTGAAAACTGTTTAAAGAAGCAATAAAACTGGCCTTCTTGAGACTAGTTGAGTATCTGGAGCAATTGTGGGTTCGATTACAGGCTCAAAATGGCCAGAAACAAATAACTTTCTTCTGAAACTCGTCAGTCTATTCTTGTTCTGAGAAATGAAGCCTATTCTATGCGAGAAATTGCCAAGAAACTGAAGATCTCGTACAACGCTGTGTACTACTCCCTTCACAGAACAGCGCAAACTGTCTCTAACCAGAATAGAAAGAGGAGTGGGAGGCCCCGGTGCACAACTGAGCAAGAGGACAAATACATTAGAGTGTCTAGTTTGAGAAACAGGCGCCTCACAGGTCCTCAACTGGCAGCTTCATTAAATAGTCCCGCAAAACACCAGTCTCAACGTCAACAGTGAAGAGGCGACTCCAGGATGCTGACCTTCTAGGCAGAGTTGCAAAGAAAAAGTCATATCTCAGACTGTCCATCTTAATATTTTCTTTTTATTGGCCAGTCTGAGACATGGCTTTTTCTTTGCAACTCTGCCTAGAAGGTCAGCATCCCGGAGTCGCCTCTTCACTGTTGACGTTGAGACTGGTCTTTTACCAAATATGGCTATCTTCTGTATACCCCACCTATCTTGTCACAACACAACTGATTGACTCAAACACATTAAGAAGGAAAGAAATTCCACAAATTAACTTTTAAGAAGGCACACCTGTTAATTGAAATGCATTCCAGGTGACTACCTCATGAAGCTGGTTGAGAGAATGCCAAGAGTGTGCAAAGCTGTCATCAAGGCAAAGGGTGGCTATTTGAAGAATCTCAATATATAAAATATATTTTGATTTGTTTAACACTTTTTTGGTTACTACATGATTCCATGTGTGTTATTTCATAGTTTTGATGTCTTCACTATTATTCTAAAACGTAAAAAATAGTAAAAATAAAGAAAAACCCTTGAATGAGTAGGTGTGTCCAAACTTTTGACTGGTAGTGTAGTTCTGTCCTTGAGCTGTTCTTCTCTATTAATGTTCTGTATTATATCATGTTTTATGTTTTGAGTGGACCCCAGGAAGAGTAGCTGCGGCTTTTGCAACAGCTAATGAGGATCCTAATAAAATACCAAATACCTGTCTTCTCCAGATGAGGAACCCATTTGAAGGTGGACCTCATTTTTTCAGGGTGGAACCGAGGACTCTTGGGAAATGAGAGGTCTGTTAGGCAGCCCTGTATGAGCCTCCCTCCCCATGTGAATCACCCTGTCACACACATCTACATTTCACCCTGTCACACACTGATTACCTGTTTAAAATCTACATTTCACCCTGTCACACACATCTACATTTCACCCTGTCACACTGACGACCTCTTTAAAATCTACATTTCACCCTGTCACACTGATTACCTCTTTAAAATCTACATTTCACCCTGTCACACTGATTACCTCTTTAAAGTCTACATTTCACCCTGTCACACTGATTACCTCTTTAAAATCTACATTTCACCCTGTCACACTGATTACCTCTTTAAAATCTACATTTCACCCTGTCACACTGATTGCCTCTTTAAAATCTACATTTCACCCTGCCACACTGATTACCTCTTTAAAATCTAAATGTCACCCTGTCACACTGATTACCTCTTTAAAATCTACATTTCACCCTGCCACACTGATTACCTCTTTAAAATCTACATTTCACCCTGTCACACTGATTACCTCTTTAAAGTCTACATTTCACCCTGTCACACTGATTACCTCTTTAAAATCTACATTTCACCCTGTCACACTGATTACCTCTTTAAAATCTACATTTCACCCTGTCACACTGATTACCTGTTTAAAATCTACATTTCACCCTGTCACACACTGATTACCTGTTTAAAATCTACATTTCACCCTGTCACACTGATTACCTGTTTAAAATCTACATTTCACCCTGTCACACTGATTACCTGTTTAAAATCTACATTTCACCCTGTCACACACTGATTACCTGTTTAAAATCTACATTTCACCCTGTCACACTGATTACCTCTTTAAAATCTACATTTCACCCTGTCACACTGATTACCTCTTTAAAATCTACATTTCACCCTGTCACACTGATTACCTGTTTAAAATCTACATTTCACCCTGTCACACACTGATTACCTGTTTAAAATCTACATTTCACCCTGTCACACTGATTACCTGTTTAAAATCTACATTTCACCCTGTCACACTGATTACCTGTTTAAAATCTACATTTCACCCTGTCACACACTGATTACCTGTTTAAAATCTACATTTCACCCTGTCACACTGATTACCTCTTTAAAATCTACATTTCACCCCGTCACACTGATTACCTCTTTAAAATCTACATTTCACCCTGTCACACTGATTGCCTCTTTAAAATCTACATTTCACCCTGTCACACTGATTACCTCTTTAAAATCTACATTTCACCCTGTCACACTGATTACCTCTTTAAAGTCTACATTTCACCCTGTCACACTGATTACCTCTTTAAAATCTACATTTCACCCTGCCACACTGATTACCTCTTTAAAATCTACATTTCACCCTGTCACACTGATTACCTCTTTAAAATCTACATTTCACCCTGTCACACTGATTACCTCTTTAAAATCTACATTTCAACCTGTCACAGTGATTACCTCTTTAAAATCTACATTTCACCCTGTCACACTGATTACCTGTTTAAAATCCACATTTCACCCTGCCACACTGATTACCTCTTTAAAATCTACATTTCACCCTGTCACACACTGATTACCTCTTTAAAGTCTACATTTCACCATGTTCCACACTGCTAAAAAAAACAGGGGTGCTTTGCAGTTCTATATAGAAGCTTTTTGAGGTTCAAGCGAGTTATTGAACTTTACTTGGTTCTGATTAGCACCATTTCTTCTAACAATGCAGGGCAGGCCATGATGAGGGATGAAGCTAGTCAATTAATGTGTACAGACCAGATCACAGTGTGTGTGTGTGTCATGATTTAAAATCAGAGGTGCCAATCATTTTAACCCCTATCTTTAAAATAAAAAGAGTACCGTTTTTTTCAATCACTTTGGCACATTTTTTCAGATGCAAGTGGTATATTTTCAAAACTAAGTACAAAACTCTAAACTGATAACACACGGTAATGCCCCGTCTTATGTTCAGAATCTTTGATTGTCTTTCACTCCTGAGCAAAATAAACAGTGTGCTTCAATAGGACAAAGTGAAAGAGTCACTCTATGCGCTACCATTTGGTATTATAGTGTAGTCTACAATGCACTGCTGAAATACCCGGGTTTTACATAACAATATATTCCACTCATCTGAATTTCATTGATACACTGTGAGCCGATGAATTTCAAGCAGAGAGAACGAGACAGGCTATTCTGTATCAGGGGGTCCTGTATGATGTTGCATGGGGCAGATATGGAATACAACACCGTGCTGCGTTTTTACAGTAGCCAACTGCTTTACAATACCCCTATTTTCTGATGATTTGTCCGACGAATGTACTCTAAAATGTACTACAGTTTTTCTCAACATGCTCACAACCTGCCATTAGATACAAATGATTTTAAAAAATGGTGCATGTCAAGTTATATTAAAATACAGTAGGGAAAATTATATTTAACATCTACTGTTATTTCTATTCAGCTCTTTCAAAAGGACAGTTTAGAAATGTGTATATTGTATTTTTTGCTATTGGATAAAATACTATTTTTTTTTTTTTTTTTTTTTTGCTTTGGTGCAATTTTCACAAGTATGTGGTACATTTTCACAACTCTTTGTGCAAAACTCAAAACAAGATCATCAAAAAGGCAGTTTCATCAAAATGGCTCATGTTTAAAAACTTTAAGCACATTTTCAATTGACTAATAAGTACAACCTGGTACTTCCTGTATATAACCATGTTATTACCTGGTACTTCCTGTATATAACCATGTTATTGCCTGGTACTTCCTGTATATAACCATGTTATTACCTGGTACTTCCTGTCTATAGCCATGTTATTACCTGGTACTTCCTGTATATAACCATGTTATTACCTGGTACTTCCTGTATATAACCATGTTATTACCTGGTACTTCCTGTATATAGCCATGTTATTACCTGGTACTTCCTGTATATAGCCATGTAACTTACTCATTATTGTTATTTGTTATTCATACTGTGTATTTATTCCTCATGTCACTATTTATATATTTATCTTTAACTCTGCATTGTTGGAAAAGGACCCCTAAGTAAGCATTTCACGGTTAGTCTACACCTGTTGTTTACAAAGCATCTGACAAATAAAATAAAATGTTATTTGATTTTGATATACAGTACTTGAATATACTACTATGATGATGACTATTATGCTGTCATCAAGGCAAAGGTTGGCTATTTGAAGAATCTCAAATCTCAAATATATTTTGATTTGTTTAACACTTTTTTGGTTACTACATGATTCCATATGTGTTATTTCATAGTTTTGATGTCTTCACTATTATTCTACAATGTAGAAAATAGTAAAAAATATAGAAAAACCCTTGAATGAGTAGGTGTGTCCAAAAGTTTGACTGGTACTGTATGTCAGGCTTGCATTCGCCATGCCAAAAGGTTTTTTCCCCAGGAGCATGAACAATGAGGATATTTACTACGACGTCGATGAGAACCTATGGCCAGATGCTCAAGACAGACATGATGCACACTAGTGCCTTAAACATCATGTTTCCTACATTTCCTTCATTTGATTACATTGTGAAACATGTTTTCAACGATCACACCTTTGATCACATATGGGATAGATATTATTGAAACTTGATGTTCAATCAATTTAAATGGGTAGTGCAAGTGTATTGCTTAATGTGAAAACAGTGTAATGTACTGTAATTGACAGTACTGTAGCATACTACATTCAATGGGCAATTTTGAAACATGGGTTCTTAAATTTTTTGCTATTGGATTAACTGGTTGTTAAAATAACTCAATTGAGAATATATAATTATGTTTGTGTTTTGGTGATTAAACCAATGTACTAATTATATTTCACAGTAAACTTATATTTTGGATCAATGGTTGTGTGGTGAAAGACGTCTACAAACAAAATGAATGAACAATGAAAGGTTTTGAATGTAAGACTGGCTGCGTTACTGGTGTTACCAGTTTGGAGTTTTGTACTAAGAGTTTGGAAAATTCACCACATACTTGTGAAAATAGTTCCAAAGCGATAAAAAAAACTATGTTCAGAACCTTTGATTGTGCATTCATTGGGGTTTCACGCATCTTTCACCCATGAGTCATTCATGTAAAATCAAAGTTTTCCGTGAAAATACCATGAGAACATTTAGTTTTAGTCACCAATACATCAGATAATGATAGGCTCACCATTTAGTCATTTGAACTACCATTAAATCCAATTAGCAAAAAATACAAGATACAAATGTAAAAACGGTTATTTTTTTAAAAGTCCTGAATACAGAGAATAGTAGATAGTAAATATAATTTTCCATAAAGCATTTGAATTTATCTTGACAAGCAATTAACATTTTTTTAAAAATATCCGACAGCAGGTTGTGAGCATGTTGAGAAATATGTCGGTCTTACAGTTTAATTATCCTTTTAGAGTACATACTGTATGCAAGACAAATCATCCGAAAAAGGGGTATTGTAAATCTGTTGGCTATTGTAAAAAAATTTTTTGCACAGTGTTGTATTCCATTTCTGCCCTATGCAACATCATACAAGATCACCTTTGCTACGTGGCTTGTCAACTGATACAGCATAGCCTGTTTCTCTGCTTGAAATTCATCAGCTTACAGTATATCAATGAAATTCAGATGAGTGGAATATATTGTTATATAAAACCCGGGTATTTCAGCAGTGCATTGTACAATACACTATAATACCAAATGGTAGCACATAGAGTGACTCTTTCACTTTGTCCTATTGAAGTACACAAGGCTGATGGAGAATGAAAATGTAGTATTTACAGCCACATCCATATATGACTTGGTTTTACCTTCCAACATAAACTGGTGTCAAATTGATACATTTATGAGGTAAAAAATATAGAATTTACAGAGTTCAGCAGTTATCAAACTACATACATTAACTAGACACTTATCATCATTCTGGTTCAGTAATCAGTTTTGCGCAGTTTGATTTAAGTGATAGTTAATTGTATTGTAAACAAATTACAAGGAAATCCTATCAAAAGTCAAATGAATATTGCATTTTGAAAATAAGACAATTAGATTCAATATGTATCCAAATTGAAAGAGTGATTTTGTTTGTTGTACTCAGTCAATTGAAAATGTGCTTAGAGTTTTGAAACATGAGCTATTTTGATGAAAGTTGTGAAAATGTACCACATACTTGTGAAACTTGTACCAAAGTGATTTAAATAAACTGTAGTATAAAATAATATAATTTGTAAAAAATAAATGTGCATACAATATACGGTAGCTAAGTATTTGTATTATTTATTTTATACAATCTTTCTTTTACTCCTCTTTAACAAGGGTGCCAATCATTTTGGACCATGACTGTACAGTATATATGGATT
>NC_139997.1:4039636-4089234 GCF_964263955.1 Coregonus lavaretus
TACTAACGCGTTAGTTCTATTAGCTATGTTGACTATGACGTAACTTTAGCTAATATGGGGACAACGATGTAGGCTGTGTGTAGCGGTTATGATATGGTTTGGCTTGGAAAGTTTTTTTCGCCTGGTCACATACAGCTGATGTGTTGTGCATTGAAGTCCACAAGCGAAGGGACAGATTCTGTTGAAAAACGTTTCTTAAAGAGGAAGCAAACGGAACAAAATGGGGACAAGCATACCTGAATTTGTCCAATAGAAACAACTCTTTTGCAACTGTTGGACTAAAGATTACACCCTATGTCAGCTAGGAGCAGGCAAGAATGTGCAAGGCGGTATTGAATGTCACTGTCTGTCAATGTGTCACTGTCTGTTGCCTCAAATTTGTCTCTCGACCTGTGTGCACCTACGTTGTAAAACTGTCATTCGTAGACTAGGTTGTAGCAACCTCATGATGGTTATAGGGAATATTTGAGTATCATGTAGTAGCCTAAACCTGTCACTGTTACATTGAACTGGGTGAATGGAATATGAATGAGAGTCATCCGTTATGCTGTGATAGAAATAAGGCCATGCTCATGAAAGAATAATCGTCCTCCCTCATCTTTAAATGGCACTGACTGCCACTGGATCACATAGTCTGCCCATGAGACTAAGCTTAGGACTGCTCCTTTTCCTGGTTGAACGATGGAGAAAGGAGACACTACATATTATTATTAACTCAATTAAAATCCATAAATAAGTAATAATAAGTGAAGCCAATTCAGAGAAGCCATGGACATGTCCATGTTTGGTTACGGTATGGTCAGTATTTACATGTCCATGTTTGGTTACGGTATGGTCAGTATTTACATGTCCATGTTCGGTTACGGTATGGTCAGTATTTACATGTCCATGTTTGGTTACGGTATGGTCAGTATTTACATGTCCATGTTTGGTTACGGTATGGTCAGTATTTACATGTCCATGTTTGGTTACGGTATGGTCAGTATTTACATGTCCATGTTTGGTTACGGTATGGTCAGTATTTACATGTCCATGTTTGGTTACGGTATGGCCAGTATTTACATGTCCATGTTTGGTTACGGTATGGTCAGTATTTACATGTCCATGTTTGGTTACGGTATGGTCAGTATTTACATGTCCATGTTTGGTTACGGTATGGTCAGTATTTACATGTCCATGTTTGGTTACGGTATGGTCAGTATTTACATGTCCATGTTTGGTTACGGTACGGTCAGTATTTTTCGGTTTATCTGTTTTCTCCCCATGGTATATTGTTCAGATTTCAAAGACATTGAAGATATATATATATACATGTTGAAGCATTTTAAAAGTGTACAATAATATGTGTGATCACTGTAAAAATCTAAAATTGAGCACTGTATCAAAACAAATGATCTGCGTGCATGAAGTCCACATCATAACCTCTCCAAAATATGTTACTCTCTCCCTTTAAATAAATAAAAAATAAATAATTAATAAAACACCTTTACACACCTTTCTTAACGTCCTCCCTCGGCTAACCTTTGTGCACTCGAGGAGTTAACTAATTTGTTGTCTTAGTTTATTAAATCAGAAGTTATTATCCTGGGTGACCTAAATTATGATTGGGAAATGCAGGCTTCAGACAATCTAAAAGACATGTGTAATGATCCAAACCCAACCCAGCTGGTGACTAAGCCTACACCGCCCAACCCTAAAGATCCTTCAAAGTCATTTACATTTTACATTTTAGTCATTTAGCAGACGCTCTTATCCAGAGCGACTTACATTTAATTTTTTATACTGGCCCCCCGTGGGAATCGAACCCACAACCCTGGCGTTGCAAACACCATGCTCTACCAACTGAGCTACATCCCTGCCGGCTATTCCCTCCCCTACCCTGCACGACGCTGGGCAAATTGTACGCCGCCCCATGGGTCTCCCGGTCGTGTCCGGCTACGACAGAGCCTGCTACTCCTCTTAAACCTTAGGATGCCACCAAGTCAACTCTGATTGATCTTATCTTAATGAATACACCAGAGAAATATGTTTCTACTGGTGTCTTCGCCCAAGACATTAGTGACCGTTGTCCAGTTGTTTGTGGTAGAGACGTGAGAATAGAAACATCTAAGCCTCGTGTCGTCACCAAGAGGAACTTTAAAAACTTCAGTGAACAGGCTTTTTTACATTATCTTTATTTTAGTGACCTTGATTGTATTTCAGCTATCCCTGAACCTGATTTGGCTTTCAGCCTTTTTGCAGATGTCTTCAATACTATTGTGGATAATCATGCTCCCTTCAAAAAAAAGGGTTGAAGGTAGATTGAATGCCTGGTACACTCCGAAATTATCAGAAGTCATTCATAAAAGAGATGATGCTTGGGTCAAGGCCAGGAACACAGTCTTAGGTCCGGACTGGCAAGCTTTTAAGCAACTGAGAAATCATTGTCTAAGACAAATCAGAAAGGCTCAACCTGATTATTAGGTAACCTTTCTTTCGGATTGTAATGGGAACCCGGGTTAATTCTGGAAAACTGTCAAATCCCGGAAGAGTTCTACTTCCTCCTCTCTGCCACAACAAATTAATTCAGACACGGGGCCTCATTACGGAAAAAAATGCCATCATTGATGCATTTAATCACCATTTTATTTCAGCGGGCTCTCTCTTTCAAAGAACTTCTAAGCCAATTCAAAATTATATTGGCCTGATGCTAATAGGGGAAACTTACTGAATGATCAGAAAAATTATAGTCAAAGCTTTTCTTTTAGGCTATTTACAGAAAGATATGTATTGGATGCTTTGCTAGCAATAGCAACAAGAAATCCACAGGGGCCGACCGATCGTGTGTGCAGCGCCCTTCATTGTTGGCTCAATAACCCCAATTTTTTATTTAACATTGTTATCAGGAAATATTCAAAAAAAAAGTGTGGAAATCAGCAGATTGTTCAGTCAATCTTTTGATCTGTTCTTGATTATGTTGATAATATTTATCAAAAGTGCAGCTGCTACTCCTCTTAAACCTTAGGATGCCACCATAGTGCCCTTCGTTTTGACACTCATCACTGCATCCTGTATCGAAAGGTTGGCTGGACTTTGCTAAAGACCCGTAGATCTCTCAATTACTCCCTTTTTTGTTTACAAAGGCCCTACTTCATAAACTTCTGTCTTACAGTCATGGCCAAAATTGTTGGCACCCCTGAAATTTTTCCAGAAAATGAAGTATTTCTCACAGAAAAGTATTGAAATTACACATGTTTTGCTATGCACATGTTTATTTCCTTTGTGTGTATTGGAATAACACAAAAAAAACAGGAAAAAAGCAAATTTGACATAATTTCACACAAAACTCAAAAAATGGGCCGGACAAAATGATTGGCACCCTTAACTTAATATTTAGTTGCACACCCTTTGGAAAAAATAACTGAAATCAGTCGCTTCCTATAACCATCAATAAGCTTCTTACACCTCTCACCCGGAATTTTGGACCACTCTTCTTTTGCAAACTGCTCCAGGTCTCTCATATTGGATGGGTGCCTTTTCCCAACAGCAATTTTAAGATCTCTCCACAGGTGTTCAATGGGATTAAGATCTGGACTCATTGCTGGCCACTTCAGAACTCTCCAGCGCTTTGTTGCCATCCATTTCTGGGTGCTTTTTGAAGTATGTTTGGGGTCATTGTCCTGCTGGAAGACCCATGATCTCGGACGCAAACCCAGCTTTCTGACACTGGGCCCTACATTGCGACCCAAAATCCTTTGGTAATCCTCAGATTTCATGATGCCTTGCACACAGTCAAGGCACCCAGTGCCAGAGGCAGCAAAACAACCCCAAAACATCTTTGAACCTCCACCATATTTGACTGTAGGTACTGTGTTCTTTTCTTTGAAGGCTTCATTACATTTTCGGTAAACAGTAGAACGATGTGCTTTACCAAAAAGCTCTATCTTGGTCTCATCTGTCCATAAGACGTTCTCCCAGAAGGAATTTGGCTTACTCATGTACATTTTGGCAAACTGTAGTCTTGCTTTTTTATGTCTCTGTGTCAGCAGTGGGGTCCTCCTGGGTCTCCTGCCATAGCGTTTCATTTCATTCAAATTTCGACGTATAGTTCGCGCTGACACTGATGCACCCTGAGCCTGCAGGACAGCTTGAATTTCTTTGGAACTTGTTTGGGGCTGCTTATCCACCATCCGGACTATCCTGCGTTGCAACCTTTCATCAATTTTTCTCTTCCGTCCACGTCCAGGGAGATTAGCTACAGTGCCATGGGTTGCAAACTTCTTGATCATGTTGCGCACTGTGGACAAAGGAACATCTAGATCTCTGGAGATGGACTTGTAACCTTGAGATTGTTGATATTTTTCCACAATTTTGGTTCTCAAGTCCTCAGACAGTTCTCTTTTCCTCTTTCTGTTCTCCATGCTTAGTGTGGCACACACAGAAACACAATGCAAAGACTGAGTCAACTTCTCTCCTTTTTATCTGCTTTCAGGTGTGATTTTTAGATTGCCCACACCTGTTACTTGCCCCAGGTGAGTTTAAAGGAGCATCACATGCTTGGAACAAACTTATTTATCCACAATTTTGAAAGGGTGCCAATAACTTTGTCCGGCCCATTTTTTTAGTTTTGTGTGAAATTATGTCAAATTTGCTTTTTTCCTGTTTTTTTTTGTGTTATTCCAATACACACAAAGGAAATAAACATGTGCATAGCAAAACATGTGTAATTTCAATACTTTTCTGTGAGAAATACTTCATTTTCTGGAAAAATTTCAGGGGTGCCAACAATTTTGGCCATGACTGTATCTAACTTTGCTGTTGTATAACGCCTGATGGTTAACTCTTGAGGTTCCTAGGGTCTCCACCTAGCTAGGTAAATCTGCTTTTAGGTTTAATGCACCATATTGCTGGAACCTAATTCAAAATACATTTAATCTTGATGCTCTGGCAATTTAAGGTATTGGTTGGGGACTTATTTGTGGAGGAATGTAACTGTTTTTCTGGGTGATTTGTGATGTTTTATTTGTGCTTCCCATGACTGTGTTTTTGTATTTTAATGTGTATATACATAAAAGGGTATTTCTATAAATAAAATGGCCAGTGTGTGACATCAGGGTCAACATTTCTAAATGGTTTCATGTACATATAAATATGAGAGCATAAGCACAGAATCGTCTAGAATGTCATTTTATGCTGTAGCGTTAAGATTTCCCTTCATTGGAACTAAGGGGCCTAGCCCAAACCATGAAAAACAGCCACAGACCATTATTCCTCCTCCACCAAACTTTACAGTTGGCACTATGCATTCAGACAGGTAGTGTTCTCCTGGCATCCGCAAAACCCAGATTTGTCCGTCGGACTGCCAGGTGGTGAAGCTTGATTCATCACTCCAGAAAACGCGTTTCCACTGCTCCAGAGTCCAATGGCGGCGAGCAGGACAGACGATTTGTACGCGCTTCAGCACTCGGCGGTCCCGTTCTGTGAGCTTGTGTGGCCTACCACTTCGCGGCTGAGCCGTTGTTGCTCCTAGACCTTTCCACTTCACAATAACAGCACTTACAGTTGATCAGGGGCAGCTCTAGCAGGGTTAGAAATGTGATGAACTGACTTGTTGGAAAGGTGCCATCCTATGATGGTGCCACATTAAAAAGTCACAGAGTTTCTTCAGTACAGGCCATTCTATTGCCAATGTTTGTCTATGGAGATTGCATGGCTGTGTGCTCAATTTTATACACCTGTCAGCAACGGGTGTGGCTTGAAATAGCCAAATCCACTAATTTGAAAGGGTGTCCACATAACGTCTGTATTATATAGAGTATGTTACACGTCTACTATTCCCACCCAGGCTTCATTCCAGCTAGTTGGATGTGCAACCACTGACTAACTATAACTAGGGAATATCTCTAGTCTAGCAATAGATAGTGTTGTTTTGGCTGTATGGCATCATTTAATAAGATTACCCAATGGTTAGCTAGGCAGCTAGGCTATTTCAGTCAGCTAACCATTTACAGTAACAGCAGTTCAAAAATAAGTCAATACACACTACCTTCTTATGCAGAAATGGAGAAGTTTGACCTTCTCTTGGCACTGTGGCACGGTATGGGGCAGCAATTAATCAATTCATTCGTAGAAAATAGATTCGTAGATTCATAGAATGCAGTTAGAAGGTTGATCTACTTTGAAAGGACAGTAAGTGTTGCCTGTGCACTTGACCAGGCGTTCCACATTTAACCCCACCAACATTTGAACATCGAAATATCAAGTTGTTTTTTGGTTTTATATGCAAAAATAAAATAAAAAGCAAATAGACCGTTTTCACGTTCCCGATTGCTCCTTTTAACTTGGAAAACATACGATCAAAACGTACACGGACAGTAATCTTATCTCAGGAATCTTGACTTAATGACATTTGGGGCGGCAGGTAGCTTAGTGGTTAAGAGCGTTGTGCCAGTAACCGAAAGGTCGCTGGTTCTAATCCCCGAGCCGACTATGTGAAAAATCTGTCGATGTGCCCTTGAGCAAGGCACTTAACCCTAATTGCTCCTGTAAGTCGCTCTGGATAAGAGCGTCTGCTAAATGACCTATTTATTTGTCCATGAAGCAGGCTAATTATCTTGACCGCTGTAAACAACAAAGACAGCAAAATGTTCTGTCAACCCCTTGAGATCAACATTAACTCCTGCACTTTGGCTGTTGTTAAATTTAATACAGTGTCACACAACTGTCATTCAGAAAATCCTTTCCTGAATAAGCTGATGTTCTGCAATAACGTCCCCATGTAACTAAACAGCGAGACATCAAACGCGCATCAAACAACTACTATTAAAGAACCCCATTAATGACAGTATTGATTTTTTGTTTTATTAGTAATATTAATGTTACTCTTTATGTTTGAAGCATTGGATATTTCAATCACATACATTATTTTGGATATGTGTGCCCATGAAAACTGTTTTCACACCATAACCAGCAATATCCAGGAATTTCACAGGATCAAGGTCAATGTGTAATTCAATTGTTAAATGCTTAGTATATGATATAACAACAAACAACAGTATCATAAATGTAAGGAAAGAAATTTAGTATTTTATGTCACACAATATTTGCCAAATCTGTGAAGCCTCCAAGTATGAAAAAGGGGTTAAACAGGTTTTGAAATCAACTCGTGAATTATATTGAACGCATCTACGTTCAACCTTTTATATTTTAATGTATTCAAATGGCAAATTACTATGAATGACTTTTGTAACAGCTCCAAACAGTCCACTACAAAAAATGCTCACTGGTACACTAGTTTATAGAAAGACCCAATACCCTTGGCGTGTCAGACATTGTTCGTGTGACACTTGTCTGATGTAAACACCATGTCTAGATAAAGCTGTGGTTAGGAGGGGACATTTAGAAAAAAAAAGAAAAAAAAAAAAAAGACAGCAAACAGAGGTTTAGGTTTTCTAATCTAAGGCCGTGGGAGATGATTAACATGTAAGTGGGACTGAAGCTCTATTCATTCATTCTTTAGGAGGGTTGGTCCCAAATGGCACCCTATTTCCTATGGGTCCTGGTGAAAGCTAGTGCACTATATAGGGAACATGGTGCCATTTGGGACGCAGTCTGTCCTCTGTGTGACTCCATATTTACTCTCATTCAGTACTAACTGTACTATGTGTGGCTTCTGCTACCTATACATTAGCAACCTTAAATATAAAGAGTCTATTTACTCAAAACCAGTTACCAGTTTACCTAGCATTCATGAAAAAATGTAATAACATTCTTCCGGTGCAGTATGCAAGCGGAAATCTAATCACTATCAAATTACTTTTCTTTTTTTGTCTCACACATTTTGGTCATCTTATCCGTAATGGCTTCGTTGTGTTATGTCTCACATTGTTCTGTTAAGTTAAACTTCTAGGGTCAGTTGGAATAAAATTACTGTGTTTTAAGATGATATAATATATATTATATATAATAATTAATAATTCCATCGGTATCTGACTGGGCAGTGTTGTGTGTAACATCAGCATCCTGTTCCATACATATTTCCCTATGGGCCCTGGTCTGAAGTAGTAGTAGAAAAATGAACAACAGTGTCAGTGTCTTTATGACACGGCTCAAGCTTAGCATTTGAAAGTGTAGCAGGAATTAAAGAGTTGATGTTTTTAGCTGATCTGGGGGGCGCTTATCTCTCTGTGTAAATATTGTTGCTTACTGCTAAGCTGTAAGCCACACAGGGCTCAAAGGGCTGGTGAGGAGGCAGGGAGGCAGCAAGGGCCTGACACACCTGGTGAGGAGGCAGGGAGGCAGCAAGGGCCTGACACACCTGGTGAGGAGGCAGGGAGGCAGCAAGGGCCTGACACACCTGGTGAGGAGGCAGGGAGGCAGCAAGGGCCTGACACACCTGGTGAGGAGGCAGGGAGGCAGCAAGGGCCTGACACACCTGGTGAGGAGGCAGGGAGGCAGCAGGAGCCAGACACACCTGGTGAGGAGGCAGGGAGGCAGCAGGAGCCAGACACGCCTGGTGAGGAGGCAGGGAGGCAGCAGGAGCCAGACACGCCTGGTGAGGAGGCAGGGAGGCAGCAGGGGCCTGACACACCTGGTGAGGAGGCAGGGAGGCAGCAGGGGCCAGACACGCCTGGGTCACACACCAACACACACTTATGCACAGACTCATGCACGCACCCCCGCACGCACGCCAGGTTCACACACGCACACATTTGTACATTATTTTTATTTTTTTACATTTAGTCATTTACCAGATGCTCTTATCCAGAGTGACTTACAGTTAGTGAGTGAGTGCATACTTTTTTTTTTTTTTTTTCATACTGCCCCCCCCCCCCGTGGGAATCGAACCCACAACCCTACCAACTCTACCAACTGAGCTACACGGGACACACACACACACACGCTCAGCCGAGCTCAGCACACCACCAGGACAGACGGATCTGACATCTTATCTTTTACCCCGTCTCCCTCTCTCTCTCTCTCTCTCTCTCTGATGTGTGGGGAAATGTCATGCTGGCATAGCAGCTATGTCCCTGTCTCTTTCTCTCCACTCCTATAATCATTCTGATTAGTAACCTGGCCTTAAGGGTTCCAAAAAAAGTCAATTGCACAAAAAAATATTTACTTAGACTTAACTACAGTGGGGGAAAAAAGTATTTAGTCAGCCACCAATTGTCCAAGTTCTCCCACTTAAAAAGATGAGAGAGGCCTGTCATTTTCATCATAGGTACACGTCAACTATGACAGACAAATTGAGAAATTATTTTTCAGAAAATCACGTTGTAGGATTTTTTATGAATTTATTTGCAAATTATGGTGGAAAATAAGTATTTGGTCACCTACAAACAAGCAAGATTTCTGGCTCTCACAGACCTGTAACTTCTTCTTTAAGAGGCTCCTCTGTCCTCCACTCGTTACCTGTATTAATGGCACCTGTTTGAACTTGTTATCAGTATAAAAGACACCTGTCCACAACCTCAAACAGTCACACTCCAAACTCCACTATAGCCAAGACCAAAGAGCTGTCAAAGGACACCAGAAACAAAATTGTAGACCTGCACCAGGCTGGGAAGACTGAATCTGCAATAGGTAAGCAGCTTGGTTTGAAGAAATCAACTGTGGGAGCAATTATTAGGAAATGGAAGACATACAAGACCACTGATAATCTCCCTCGATCTGGGGCTCCACGCAAGATCTCACCCCGTGGGGTCAAAATGATCACAAGAACGGTGAGCAAAAATCCCAGAACCACACGGGGGGACCTAGTGAATGACCTGCAGAGAGCTGGGACCAAAGTAACAAAGCCTACCATCAGTAACACACTACGCCGCCAGGGACTCAAATCCTGCAGTGCCAGACGTGTCCCCCTGCTTAAGCCAGTACATGTCCAGGCCCGTCTGAAGTTTGCTAGAGTGCATTTGGATGATCCAGAAGAGGATTGGGAGAATGTCATATGGTCAGATGAAACCAAAATAGAACTTTTTGGTAAAAACTCAACTCGTCGTGTTTGGAGGACAAAGAATGCTGAGTTGCATCCAAAGAACACCATACCTACTGTGAAGCATGGGGGTGGAAACATCATCCTTTGGGGCTGTTTTTCTGCAAAGGGACCAGGACGACTGATCCGTGTAAAGGAAAGAATGAATGGGGCCATGTATTGTGAGATTTTGAGTGAAAACCTTCTTCCATCAGCAAGGGCATTGAAGATTTAACGTGGCTGGGTCTTTCAGCATGACAATGATCCCAAACACACCACCCGGGCAACGAAGGAGTGGCTTCGTAAGAAGCATTTCAAGGTCCTGGAGTGGCCTAGCCAGTCTCCAGATCTCAACCCCATAGAAAATCTTTGGAGGGAGTTGAAAGTCTGTGTTGCCCAGCGAGAGCCCCAAAACATTACTGCTCTAGAGGAGATCTGCATGGAGGAATGGGCCAAAATACCAGCAACAGTGTGTGAAAACCTTGTGAAGACTTACAGAAAACGTTTGACCTGTGTCATTGCCAACAAAGGGTATATAACAAAGTATTGAGAAACTTTTGTTATTGACCAAATACTTATTTTCCACCATAATTTGCAAATAAATTCATTTAAATCCTACAATGTGATTTTCTGGAGAAAAAAAATCTCATTTTGTCTGTCATAGTTGACGTGTACCTATGATGAAAATTACAGGCCTCTCTCATCTTTTTAAGTGGGAGAACTTGCACAATTTGTGGCTGACTAAATACTTTTTTCCCCCACTGTATGTGTTCCCTCTGCCCCCTTGTTTTTGTGAGTGATTGTTCTATGCGGGAGGAGAGTAGCTCAGCTGAGATACTCTCTCATTTATTTTGCCAGGGTTTTTCCTCCCTGTGTCATTACATTTATTTGTATTTTCTGAGACTGTGTTTGGTCAGGGAGGATTGTTTCCCCTGTACCTGTTTCCATTGCTGTTGTTGGCGCATTGTATGTCTTGAAGGAATACATCTGCATCCGGTTATTTTACTCCTGCGCCTGACTAAGTCCATCATTCACCACAATGACGTTGGTGAAAACTTCTAATGCATTCGACAATATTGTGCACGATGGCAAAGAATGGATTACATACAACTAACGTTTGACATGATGGCAGTGAATGGTGTACAGTCGTGGTCAAAAGTTTTGAGAATGACACAAGTATTGGTCTTCACAAAGTTCGCTGCTTCAGTGTTATGAGATATTTTTGTCAGATGTTACTATGGTATACTGAAGTATAATTACAAGCATTCCATAACTGTCAAAGGCTTTTATTGACATTTACATTAAGTTTATGCAAAGAGTTAATATTTCCAGTGTTGACCCTTCTTTTTCAAGACCTCTGCAATCTGCCCTAGCATGCTGTCAATTAACTTCTGGGCCACATCCTGACTGATGGCAGCCCATTCTTGCATAATCAATGATTGGAGTTTGTCAGAATTTGTGGGTTTTTGTTTGTCCACCCGCCTCTTGAGGATCGACCACAAGTTCTCAATTGGATTAAGGTCTGGGGAGTTTCCTGGTCATAGACCCAAAATGTCTATGTTTTGTTCCCCGAGCCACTTAGTTATCACTTTTGCCTTATGGCAAGGTGCTCCATCATGCTGGAAAAGGCATTGGTCGTCACCAAACTGTTCTTGGATGGTTGGGAGAAGTTGCTCTTGGAGGATGTGTTGGTACCATTCTTTATTCATGGCTATGTTCTTAGGCAAAATTGTGAGTGAGCCCACTCCCTTGGTTGAGAAGCAACCTCACACATGAATGGTCTCAGGATGCTTTACTGTTGGCATGACACAGGACTGATGGTAGCGCTCACCTTGTCTTCTCCGGAAAAGGTGTTTTCCGGACGCCCCAAACAATCGGAAAGGGGATTCATCAGAGAAAATGACTTTACCAAAGTCCTCAGCAGTCCAATCCCTGTACCTTTTGCAGAATATCAGTCTGTCCCTGATGTTTTTCATGGAGAGAAGTGGCTTCTTTGCTGCCCTTCTTGACACCAGGCCATCCTCCAAAAGTATTCGCCTCACTGTGCGTGCAGATGCACTCACACCTGCCTGCTGCCATTCCTGAGCAAGCTCTGGACTGGTGGTGCCCCGATCCCGCAGCTGAATCAACTTTAGGAGACGGTCCTGGCGCTTGATGGACTTTCTTGGGTGCCCTGACGCCTTCTTCACAACAATTGAACCTCTCTCCTTGAAGTTCTTGATGATCCAATAAATGGTTGATTTAGGTGCAATCTTACTAGCAGCAATATCATTGCCTGTGAAGCCCTTTTTGTGCAAAGCAATGATGACGGCACATGTTTCCTTGCAGGTAACCATGGTTAACAGAGGAAGAACAATGATTTCAAGCACCATCCTCCTTTTAAAGCTTCCAGTCTGTTATTCTAACTCAATCAGCATGACAGAGTGATCTCCAGCCTTGTCCTCGTCAACACTCTCACCTGTGTTAACGAGAGAATCACTGACGTGATGGCAGCTGGTCCTTTTGTGGCAGGGCTGAAATGCAGTGGAAATTGGGATTAAGTTCATGTTCATGGCACAGAGGGACTTTGCAATTCATCTGATCATTCTTCATTACATTCTGGAGTATATGCAAATTGCCATCATCAAAACTGAGGCAGCAGACTTGTTTCATTCTCAAAACTTTTGACCACGACTGTATGGTGAGTACCTAGCTAGCTAGCTACAGTACCTTCAGAAAGTATTCATACCCCTTGACTTTTCATCATTTTGTTGTATTACAGCCTGAATTTAAAATGCATTAAATTGCGATTTTTTTGTCACTGGCCTAAACACAATATCCCATAATGTCAAAGTCAAAACAGGTTTTTAGAATTGTTGTCAAAGTGGAATTATGTTTTTCTAAGAAAGAAAAAAAGCTAACATTTCTAAAAACATGATTTCACTTTGTCATTATGGGGTATTGTGTGAGATGGGTGAGAAAATACATCTATTTAATCCATTTTTAATGAAGGCATATAGTGTTTGGCTCTTTTGGCTGCCAGAGCAAGTCTACCTCTGAAGATATCATACAGTATAAGGTTGAGTACATCTTGGGCTAACCAAGAACATGACTCCCAGGGTCAAGGCAGAATGCCGCTAGGGCCTGAGTTATTGAGAGCTAACCCAAATAATATGCCTGTTCTCGTAAAAGTAGCTTGCTACCTAACATGCAAATCCGGGTTAGCTATCAATATCTTTGTCCGATTTGAAATGAAATGGCTAGCTAGCTAACGTTTTCTGGCAGGGATCAATCTTAGCTAGCCAGTACGAGTTGAAACATTATCGATAAGTTACCAAGCTGGCTAACATTACATCCTATCAAACCTTATCGTCAGGATCAACGTTAGCTGTGCAAATCTTCCTTTCTATGAGATTACGTCACATTACATATTAGGAAGAGGATATGTATTTACAGTACCAGTGAAAAGTTTGGACACACCTACTCATTCAAGGGTTTTTCTTAATTTTTACTATTTTCTACATTGTAGAATAATAGTGAAGACATCAAAACTATGAAATAACACATATGGAATCATGTAGTAAGCAAAAAAGTGTTAAACAAATCAAAAATATATTTTATATTTGAGATTCTTCAAATAGCCACCCTTTGCCTTGATGACAGCTTTGCACACTCTTGGCATTCATTGAACTGTTACATTTGAAAGTTATCAGAATATTTAGTTTAGAATATCTAGATCAGTTCAGCAATTGCACTGTTCTCATATTACTCTGTAGATGCTACAGGGTGGTATGAGAAGAAGACTGTAATCATCCTGCATCTCACATATACCTGGAGTTATTGAACTCTGCATGCTGGACCCATGAGGCAGACTCCCCAGCAGAAAATGTTTTGTCTTTGTAACACAAACACACCCATAGATTTGTTTGTTGCTAAATGTATCTACACTCAAGCTGGCCATGTTTGTTCAATGTCAACATGTAGCCGACACCTGTAGGGATATTAGTTCTGGGATCTGTACCCCCGGGAAAGATCTAACAGCGAACATCAGGAGAGACCAGATGAGACAAGACTACCCAGTTATAGACTATTGTGTTGACAGCTGAGCTGACTGAAGATCGTGCATTCAACTCGCAGTTGTTGATATCGTTTCCACGGTAGCATGTCTTTCTTCACATGACGTGATAGAACTTCAAGCTGCTTTCGTAGCAAGGTGTTGTAAAACGAGTGTCTCATGAAACACATTCCAGACATTGGTACTTCTTGCCATCTTGGCATAACTTTGATTTGACAGAGAAATATCAGCTAGCTAGATAGGCTAGCCAGCTGTAGCTATCCCCAACCTATGCTAGCTAGCTAGCTGCTGTCAGGTTGGCTAAACACCAGGTCGGCGCAGGCTTTAGCCTACACATAGAAATGAATTAGCAGATCATCTTGAGATGGGCGAGTCAGTCAGGAGGGGAGAAGTCCTCAACTTCAAAACTTCTCTCCATAGCAAAGTTGCTTAGCTTACTTCACGGTCACTAAGTTACTCACTACTGCCCTTGTTCGTTTGGTGTGATTGAATGGCAAAGACACACCCAAGAAACACCCACATTAAACCACACCCCAAAGACAACTCTTGTTTGGGATTCAGTAATGGCCACTGCATTTCTTAATGAACACCGCAAGAACACATGCGGAATCGGTGAGAGCAGTTCACCTTTAATAGTAGTAGTAGTAGTAGTAGTAGTAGTAATCCTGGTAGTAGTAGTAATCCTGGTAGTAGCAGTAGTAGTAGTAATCCTGGTAGTAGTAGTAGTAGTAGTAGTAATCCTGGTAGTAGTAGTAGTAGTAGTAGTAGTAGTAGTAATCCTGGTAGTAGTAGTAGTAGAAGTAATCCTGGTAGTAGTAATCCTGGTAGTAGTAGTAGTAGTAGTAGTAGTAGTAGTAGTAGTAATCTTGGTAGTAGTAGTAGTAGTAGTAGTAGTAGTAATCCTGGTAGTAGTAGTAGTAGAAGTAATCCTGGTAGTAGTAATCCTGGTAGTAGTAGTAGTAGTAGTAGTAGTAGTAGTAGTAGTAATCTTGGTAGTAGTAGTAGTAGTAGTAGTAGTAGTAATCCTGGTAGTAGTAGTAGTGGTAGTAGTAATCCTGGTGGTGGTAGTAGTAGTAGTAATCCTGGTAGTAGTAGTAGCAGTAGTAGTAGTAGTAATCCTGGTAGTAGTAATCCTGGTAGTAGTAGTAGTAATCCTGGTAGTAGTAGTAGTAGTAATCCTGGTGGTAGTAGTAGTAGTAGTAGTAATCCTGGTAGTAGTAGTAGTAATCCTGGTGGTAGTAATAGTAGTAGTAGTAGTAATCCTGGTAGTAGTAGTAGTAGTAGTAGCAGCAGTAGATCACATCCTGTCTGTCTGTGAGGAGTAAAGCTTTGGCCTAGATTCAACCCGTATCATGGGATATCAGCGCTTTAGCACAATTTACATTTAAAGGCAATGTTGTCGCGTCACTGAGACAGCATTCACAGTTTTAAAAAAAAATTGTCGGCTCAATCTGAAATTACCTTTACATTTAAATCTAGCCCTTTGTATTGTTAAAATGCTTTTATCCAACCATAGGGGATCCCTCACAATGTAGACCCAGTTAGCACTTATGAAGACAACCATTGAATCTCACCATTGAAACCACATTGTTGTGTACATTTAAAAATGGTCTAAAGCAGTAATGGCATATCTGTACTAATTGACTTTGATGTCATAAAACCCCAAAGGCCCCTCATCTAAATCAGGCTTATTTTTATTCAACCCCAAAATCTCTGGTGAAAGAAATCCTCCCCATCAAATGTGTCTCTCCAGACACAATTATTTATTAATGCAAGGAGGATGATGTTGACTATGCATAGATAGCGCATTAGTAATCTATGTTATTTTTTTCTCACAGCAGGAAGAAGAGCGAGTGGAGCTTTAATTTCCGTTAACATAAAAAAAAACTTGTTTCTCGTGGGTACTTCCTCCCTGTTTTATTAGTACCATCACCATCAATTTATTAATCTCCTTCTGGAGATCTAGCCTGAGTCACAGACAGTACCCTATTGCCTGTATAGTGCACTATTTTTGACCAGAGCCCTATGGGCCCAGGTCAAAATTAGTGCACTATATAGGGAATAGGGTGCCATTTGTGACGTGGATTCAGAGCCACAAACACAATTATTTATTAATGAAACAAAGAACCATCATCTCCTCTCTGAATGCTCCTAAACGGCCACAAAAGGCAGATGAGAGGAAAGGAGAGGAGAAGAGAAGAGAAGAGAAGAGGAGAGGAGAGGAGGGGATGGGAGAGGAGGGGAGACCTTTCATAACACTTCAGAGAATACACAGAGGTGATGATAGGTTGATGTGTGTGTGTGTGTGTGCGCGTGCATGTCAGCCTTGGCCCCGGGCCCATCTCATCTGTGAAAATAGCCCACAAACCTCTTACTACACTCAGAGCACACACACACACACACACACACACACACACACACACACACACACACACACGCACGCACGTACGCACATGGCAAGCTTTTTGCCCTGATGTATTCTAAGGTCCTTTGGGTATGTCATTCCACTGTGTTAGCTATTAATGTATTAGCCAACAAAGAAGCTGTTGTGTCAATGACTTGCGTCCTTAAATATCTTGTTATCGACAATGTCTGTTTTCTATAGGGATATACAGTGGGGGAAAAAAGTATTTAGTCAGCCACCAATTGTGCAAGTTCTCCCACTTAAAAAGATGAGAGAGGCCTGTAATTTTCATCATAGGTACACGTCAACTATGACAGACAAAATGAGGAAAAAATTCCAGAAAATCACATTGTAGGATTTTTTATGAATTTATTTGCAAATTATGGTGGAAAATAAGTATTTGGTCAATAACAAAAGTTTCTCAATACTTTGTTATATACCCTTTGTTGGCAATGACACAGGTCAAACGTTTTCTGTAAGTCTTCACAAGGTTTTCACACACTGTTGCTGGTATTTTGGCCCATTCCTCCATGCAGATCTCCTCTAGAGCAGTAATGTTTTGGGGCTCTCGCTGGGCAACACAGACTTTCAACTCCCTCCAAAGATTTTCTATGGGGTTGAGATCTGGAGACTGGCTAGGCCACTCCAGGACCTTGAAATGCTTCTTACGAAGCCACTCCTTCGTTGCCCGGGTGGTGTGTTTGGGATCATTGTCATGCTGAAAGACCCAGCCACGTTAAATCTTCAATGCCCTTGCTGATGGAAGAAGGTTTTCACTCAAAATCTCACAATACATGGCCCCATTCATTCTTTCCTTTACACGGATCAGTCGTCCTGGTCCCTTTGCAGAAAAATAGCCCCAAAGGATGATGTTTCCACCCCCATGCTTCACAGTAGGTATGGTGTTCTTTGGATGCAACTCAGCATTCTTTGTCCTCCAAACACGACGAGTTGAGTTTTTACCAAAAAGTTCTATTTTGGTTTCATCTGACCATATGACATTCTCCCAATCCTCTTCTGGATCATCCAAATGCACTCTAGCAAACTTCAGACGGGCCTGGACATGTACTGGCTTAAGCAGGGGGACACGTCTGGCACTGCAGGATTTGAGTCCCTGGCGGCGTAGTGTGTTACTGATGGTAGGCTTTGTTACTTTGGTCCCAGCTCTCTGCAGGTCATTCACTAGGTCCCCCCGTGTGGTTCTGGGATTTTTGCTCACCGTTCTTGTGATCATTTTGACCCCACGGGGTGAGATCTTGCGTGGAGCCCCAGATCGAGGGAGATTATCAGTGGTCTTGTATGTCTTCCATTTCCTAATAATTGCTCCCACAGTTGATTTCTTCAAACCAAGCTGCTTACCTATTGCAGATTCAGTCTTCCCAGCCTGGTGCAGGTCTACAATTTTGTTTCTGGTGTCCTTTGACAGCTCTTTGGTCTTGGCCATAGTGGAGTTTGGAGTGTGACTGTTTGAGGTTGTGGACAGGTGTCTTTTATACTGATAACAAGTTCAAACAGGTGCCATTAATACAGGTAACGAGTGGAGGACAGAGGAGCCTCTTGAAGAAGAAGTTACAGGTCTGTGAGAGCCAGAAATCTTGCTTGTTTGTAGGTGACCAAATACTTATTTTCCACCATAATTAGCAAATAAATTCATTAAAAATCCTACAATGTGATTTTCTGGATTTTTTTCTCTCAATTTGTCTGTCATAGTTGACATGTACCTATGATGAAAATTACAGGCCTCTCTCATCTTTTTAAGTGGGAGAACTTGCACAATTGGTGGCTGACTAAATACGTTTTTCCCCCACTGTAGACACTGACTAATTAGGGGATTGTCACGATCGTCGGGAACAGAGGAGGACCAAGGCGCAAATGAAAACTCACACCCTGGCTCAACATACTAGAGTCCCCAGAGCCAGGGCGTGACAGGGATGAGCGCCAGGTGTGTGATTGACAACACAAGACAAGTGGCGTGATGAGAATTAAATTAATTTCATGGAATTAAAAGGTGTGGCTTTTCCTTCTGAGTCCAATGGTGTGATCAAAATCTACTACTATGAAAAAATGTATAAACAATTATTCTAACGGATGGAGATACATTCGCATTTGCCATTTCACATGTGAAAATCTTACTTAGATTTTTTATTTTTTTTTACATATGATTGTTTTTCAAATGTGAACTTGCAATTCCACATGTGAAAGTGAAAATCTAATTTGCAGTTTCACATGTAAGAAAACTCCACATTTACTCTAATGTTTGTAAACAAAGTAAATGTAAATAAATCAAATCAAATCAAATCAAATCAAATTTTATTGGTCACATGCGCCGAATACAACAGGTGCAGACATTACAGTGAAATGCTTACTTACAGCCCTTAAACAACAGTGCATTTATTTTAAACAAAAAAAGTAAGAATAAAACAACAACAAAAAAAGTGTTGAGAAAAAAAGAGCAGAAGTAAAATAAAGTGACAGTAGGGAGGCTATATATACAGTAAAATAAAGTAACAGTAGGGAGGCTATATATACAGGGGGGTACCGTTGCAGAGTCAATGTGCGGGGGCACCGGCTAGTTGAGGTAGTTGAGGTAATATGTACATGTGGGTAGAGTTAAAGTGACTATGCATAAATACTTAACAGAGTAGCAGCAGCGTAAAAAGGATGGGGTGGGGGGGCAGTGCAAATAGTCCGGGTAGCCATGATTAGCTGTTCAGGAGTCTTATGGCTTGGGGGTAGAAGCTGTTGAGAAGTCTTTTGGACCTAGACTTGGCACTCCGGTACCGCTTGCCGTGCGGTAGCAGAGAGAACAGTCTATGACTAGGGTGGCTGGAGTCTTTGACAATTTTGAGGGCCTTCCTCTGACACCGCCTGGTATAGAGGTCCTGAATGGCAGGGAGCTTTGCCCCAGTGATGTACTGGGCCGTACGCATTACCCTCTGTAGTGCCTTGCGGTCAGAGGCCAAGCAGTTGCCATACCAGGCGGTGATGCAACCAGTCAGGATGCTCTCGATGGTGCAGCTGTAGAATTTTTTGAGGATCTGAGGACCCATGCCAGATCTTTTTAGTCTCCTGAGGGGGAATAGGCTTTGTCGTGCCCTCTTCACGACTGTCTTGGTGTGTTTGGACCATGATAGTTCGTTGGTGATGTGGACACCAAGGAACTTGAAGCTCTCAACCTGTTCCACTACAGCCCCGTCGATGAGAATGGGGGCGTGCTCAGTCCTCTTTTTTTTCCTGTAGTCCACAATCATCTCCTTTGTCTTGGTCACGTTGAGGGAGAGGTTGTTGTCCTGGCACCACACGGCCAGATCTCTGACCTCCTCCCTATAGGCTGTCTCATCGTTGTCGGTGATCAGGCCTACCACTGTTGTGTCGTCGGCAAACTTAATGATGGTGTTGGAGTCGTGCCTGGCCATGCAGTCATGGGTGAACAGAGAGTACAGGAGGGGACTGAGCACGCACCCCTGAGGGGCCCCCGTGTTGAGGATCAGTGTGGCAGATGTGTTGTTACCTACCCTTACCACCTGGGGGCGGCCCGTCAGGAAGTCCAGGATCCAGTTGCAGAGGGAGGTGTTTAGTCCCAGGATCCTTAGCTTAGTGATGAGCTTAGAGGGCACTATGGTGTTGAATGCTGAGCTGTAGTCAATGAATAGCATTCTCACGTAGGTGTTCCTCTTGTCCAGGTGGGAAAGGGCAGTGTGGAGTGCGATAGAGATTGCATCATCTGTGGATCTGTTGGGGCGGTATGCAAATTGGAGTGGGTCTAGGGTTTCTGGGATTATGCTGTTGATGTGAGCCATGACCAGTCTTTCAAAGCACTTCATGGCTACAGACGTCAGTGCTACGGGTCGGTAGTCATTTAGGCAGGTTATCTTAGAGTTCTTGGGCACGGGGACTATGGTGGTTTGCTTGAAACATGTTGGTATTACAGACTCAGTCAGGGACATGTTGAAAATGTCAGTGAAGACACTTGCCAGTTGGTCAGCACATGCTCGGAGTACACGTCCTGGTAATCCGTCTGGCCCTGCGGCCTTGTGAATGTTGACCTGCTTAAAAGTCTTACTCACATCGGCTACGGAGAGCGTGATCACATAGTCATCCGGAACAGCTGGTGCTCTCATGCATGCTTCAGTGTTGCTTGCCTCGAAGCGAGCATAGAAGTAGTTTAGCTCGTCTGGTAGGCTTGTGTCACTGGGCAGCTCGCGGCTGTGCTTCCCTTTGTAGTCTGTAATAGTTTTCAAGCCCTGCCACATCCGACGAGCGTCAGAGCCAGTGTAGTATGATTCAATCTTAGACCTGTATTGACTCTTTGCCTGTTTGATGGTTCGTCGGAGGTCATAGCGGGATTTCTTATAAGCGTCCGGGTTAGAGTCCCGTTCCTTGAAAGCGGCAGCTCTACCCTTTAGCTCAGTGCGGATGTTTCCTGTAATCCATGGCTTCTGGTTGGGGTATGTACGTACGGTCACTGTGGGGACGACATCATCGATGCACTTATTGATGAAGCCAGTGACTGATGTGGTGTACTCCTCAATGCTGTCTGAAGAATCCCGGAACATGTTCCAGTCTGTGCTAGCAAAACAGTCCTGTAGCTTAGCATCTGCGTCATCTGACCACTTTTTTATTAACCGAATCACTGGTGCTTCCTGCTTCAGTTTTTGCTTATAAGCAGGAATCAGGAGGATAGAGTTATGGTCAGATTTGCCAAATGGAGGGCGAGGGAGAGCTTTGTATGCGTCTCTGTGTGTGGAGTAAAGGTGGTCTAGAGTTTTTTTCCCTCTGGTTGCACATTTAACATGCTGGTAGAAATTAGGTAGAACGGATTTAAGTTTCCCTGCATTAAAGTCCCCGGCCACTAGGAGCGTTGCATCTGGATGAGCGTTTTCCTGTTGATTAATGGCCTTGTACAACTCATTCAGAGCAATCTTAATGCCAGCATTGGTTTGTGGTGGTAAATAGACAGCTATGAAAAATATAGATGAAAACTCTCTTGGTAAATAGTGTGGTCTACAGCTTATCATAAGATACTCTACCTCAGGCGAGCAAAACCTCGAGACTTCCTTAGTATTTGATTTTGTGCACCAGCTGTTGTTTACAAATATACACAGACCGCCGCCCCTTGTCTTACCAGAGTCAGACGTTCTGTCCTGCCGATGTAGCGTATAGCCTGCTAGCTGAATGTTATCATTGTTGTCGTTCAGCCACGACTCCGTGAAACATAAGATATTACAGTTTTTAATGTCCCGTTGGTAGGATAACCGTAATCTTAACTCGTCCATTTTATTCTCAAAAGATTGAACGTTGGCTAGTAGGATTGATGGGAGAGGCAGTTTACTCGCTCGCCGTCGGATCCCTACAAGGCACCCGGATCTGCGTCCGCGATATCTCCGTCTCTTCCTCACGCGAATGACGGGGATCTGGGCCTTGTCGGGTGTCTGTAGGATATCCTTCGCGACCGCCTCGTTGAAGAAAAAATCTTCGTCCAATGCGAGGTGAGTAATCGCTGTCCTGATATCCAGAAGCTCTTTTTGGTTATAAGAGACGATGGCAGAAACATTATGTACAAAATAAATTACAAATAACGCGGAAAAACACACATAATAGTACAATTGGTTAGAGGGCTGTAAAATGGCAGCCATCTTCCCGGCGCTGTTATAATTAAACAGGATGGTCAGTTCTTGCAACCATAGCAGAGTCTATTGATTTGAGAGTGGTTGCATTTCTCCAGCCCCATCCCTCAACTTTTAACATAGATGGTACGATCCAGCTCTCTACCCCCACCATAGATGGTCTGATCCAGCCCTCATCTCCTCCCCCACCATAGATGGTCCGATCCAGCCCTCCCCTCCTGCCGCACCATAGATGGTCTGATCCAGCCCTCCCCATCTCGCCCACCATAGATGGTCTGATCAGCCCTCCTCTCCTCCCACACGTTAGATGGTTAAATCCAGCCCTCCCCTCCTCCTCCACCATAGATGGTCTGATCCAGCCCTCCCCTCCTCCCCACCATAGATGGTCTGATCCAGCCCTCCCCTCATTCTGGTCTAGCATGGATCATATGTCCCAGAGGAGAGGCCAGAGATTTGAGGTAGAAACTGTTAACCCTCATGTCCAAGTCCGTCCACAAAATCCCCCCCTGCCCCCCTCCCGCCAGGTCCCCTCCAGCATGCTGCTAGCCTCATTAACTCTTCCACAGGGTGAACCATACACCTCCTCAACCTCAGCCCCTGCGCTGCTTATTGCCTGTAATAACCTGGTCACCCCGGACACCCACGCACCCTCACTTGCTTTTCCAATTAAAAAAGGAGCAGTGCTCTATTAACCCCGCGTCATTCTCCGAACATTTTTCCACGGTAACATTGTTTGGGAGACGGCGGGCGGTGCGGTTTAGACGGTTAAGGAGGTCGTATATTACTGTAAACCACTCTCTGACTTTCTATATGCTGACAGGAAGCGGGTCATTCCCCAGTGAAATATGGCTCCTCATTCCGGTAGCAGATTATATTTTTTAACCCCAATCACTAATATGGTGGATCCACTTATAAGGAAAATTAGGTGCCGATGAGGCCTTCTACATAAAGTTCAGCTTTTATTACCAATGTTTCTATAAAGATCCTGTACGTGTGTGTGTGTGTGTGTGTGTGTGTGTGTGTGTGTGTGTGTGTGTGTGTGTGTGTGTGTGTTACCACTGGTTCAATCGATGGTGGTGATGGTGTATGGAGGTGTTTCTGCTGTTAGATTGTCACTGTAATCGTTACATCCTGTGTGTCACAGCTGCATTCATGATACCAACCTGGCTATTGGAAGAATAAGCTGAGAGACTAGCCACATCAAAGTAGAACAACAAACAAAATGTTGCTTTCAAGATTTAAACTTACTGTAAACCTCAAGTCAAAGTCATATACTGTAAACCTCAAGTCAAAGTCATTTACTGTAAACCTCAAGTCAAAGCCACTTACTGTAAACATCAAGTCAAAGTCACTTACTGTAAACCTCAAGTCAAAGTCAGATACTGTAAAGTCAAAGGCGCTTACTGTAAACCTCAAGTCAAAGTCGCTTACTGTAAATCTCAAGTCAAAGTAATTGACTGTAAACCTCAAGTCAAAGCCACTTACTGTAAACCTCAAGTCAAAGCCACTTACTGTAAACCTCAAGTCAAAGTCACATACTGTAAATTCAAAGTCGCTTACTGTAAACCTCAATTCAAAGTCGCTTACTGTAAACGTCAAGTTAAAGTCACATACTGTAAGGTCAAAGTCGCTTACTGTAAACCTCAAGTCAAAGTCACTTACTGTACTGACGCTCCCTTTCTTGTCCACCTGGCTTCAACGTACAGAACACTGTTGTGGTACATAACCAAGTCATCACCTTTCAGACATTCTCAGTTTACTCACTTTTGTATTGTAGGATGACCTTGATGAAATTATTAGAAAAGTTATCTTCTGCAATACTGTGTACGTGCATGCACGCGTGTATGTGTATGTGTATGTGTATCTATGTATCCTTGTGTTCTGCTGTGCAAGTGGTAGCCTTTTCATCCCAGTGCGTGCCTGATTGGTTTCGCTGAATCCAACATGATTTACAGTCACATAGCTGGAATGCAACATGCTTGACAGTTACTTGATGATCACACAAGTTCTATTTTCTTCTGACTTCTGAGCACATATGTTTATTGCCTGTGTAAACTATATTTACACACATTTCTGTATAATAATAATAATATTGGTCTTTGTTATTGTATTGGTTAGTTCCTGGAAGATCCCCTGTTGTGCACAAACTCACACTGTGCAGGCAGGGCCAGATTAATGCAGGGGATTACTGGGGCTGAAGCCACTGGGTCCAAGCCCGTGGGGGCCAAAGAGGCAGCCCAGAAAAAGGTTATAAAAAAAGGTTAACAACTAAAATCCATATACACTGAGTGTACAAAACATTAAGGACACCTGCTCTTTCCATGACATGATGACCAGGTGAGAGCTATGATCCCTTATTGATGTCACTTGTTAAATCCACTTCAGTCAGTGTAGATGAAGGGGAAGAGACAGATTAAAGAAGGATCTTTAAGCCTTGAGACAATTCAGACATGGATTGTGTATGTGTGCCATTCAGAGGCAGGCGCACCGGTTTGTGTCAAGAACTGCAACGCTACTGTGATTTTAACGCTCAACAGTTTCCCGTGTGTATGAAGAATGCCTTGATGACAGCTTTGCACACTCTTGGCATTCTCTCAACCAGCTTCACCTGGAATGCTTTTCCAGCAGTCTTGAAGGAGTTCTCACATATGCTGAGCACTTGTTGGCTGCTTTTCCTTCCCTCTGCAGTCTAACTCATCCCAAACCATCTCAATTGGGTTGAGGTTGGGGGATTGTGGAGGCCAGGTCATCTGATGCAGCACTCCATCACTCTCCTTCTTGGTCAAATAGCCCTTACACAGCCTGGAGGTGTGTTTGGTCATTGTCCTGTTGAAAAACAAATGATAGTCCCACTAAGCCCAAACCAGATGGGATGGCGTGTCGCTGCAGAATGCTGTGGTAGCCATGCTGGTTAAGTGTGCCTTGAATTCTAAATAAATCACAGACAGTGCCACCAGCAAAGCACCCCCACACCATAACACCTCCTCCTCCATGCTTTACGGTGAGAACTACACATGCGGAGATCGTCTGTTCACCCACACCGCGTCTCACAAAGACACAGCGGTTGGAACCAAAAATCTCAAATTTGGACTCCAGACCAAAGGACACATTTCCACCGGTCTAATGTCCATTGCTCGTGTTTCTTGGCCCAAGCAGGTCTCTCCAAAACTCTTGAGCGTGCCGTCCAAAGCCAACTCTCCTGCTATCTCTCTCAGAATGACCTTCTTGTTCCAAACCAGTCAGGTTTCAAGACTGGTCATTCAACTGAGACTGCTCTTCTCTGTGTCAGAGGCTCTCCGCACTGCTAAAGCTAACTCTCTCTCCTCTGCTCTCATCTTTCTAGACCTATCTGCTGCCTTTGATACTGTGAACCATCAGATCCTCCTCTCCACCCTCTCCGAGTTGGGCATCTCTGGCACGGCTCACTCTTGGATTGCATCCTACCTGACAGGTCGCTCCTACCAGGTGGTGTGGTGAGAATCTGTCTCCGCACCACGTGATCTCACCACTAGTGTCCCCCAGGGCTCAGTTCTAGGCCCTCTCCTATTCTCTCTATACACCAAGTCACTTGGCTCTGTCATATCCTCACATGGTTTCTCCTATCATTGCTACGCAGACGGCACACAATTAATCTTCTCCTTTCCCCCTTCTGATAGACAGGTGTCGAATCGCATCTCTGCATGTCTGGTAGACATATCAGTGTGGATGTCGGATCACCACCTCAAGCTGAACCTCAGCAAGACAGAGCTGCTCTTCCTCCCGGGGAAGGACTGCCCACTCCATGATCTCGCCATCACGGTCGACAACTCCATTGTGTCCTCCTCCCAGAGTGCAAAGAGCCTTGGCGTGACCCTGGACAACACCCCGTTATTCTCCACTAACATCAAGGCGGTGACCCGATCCTGCAGGTTCATGCTCTACAACATTCGGAGAGTACGACCCTACCTTACACAGGAAGCGGCACAGGTCCTAATCCAGGCACTTGTCATCTCCCGTCTGGATTACTGCAACTCGCTGTTGGCTGGGCTCCCTGCCTGTGCCATTAAACCCCTACAACTCATCCAGAACGCTGCAGCCTGTCTGGTGTTCAACCTTCCCAAGTTCTCTCACGTCACCCCTCTCCTCCGTACACTCCACTGGCTTCCAGTTGAAGCTCGCATCTGCTACAAGGCCATGGTGCTTGCCTACGGAGCTGTGAGGGGAATGGCACCTCCTTACCTTCAGGCTCTGATCAGTCCCTACACCCAAACGAGGGCATTGCGTTCTTCCACCTCTGGCCTGCTGGTCCACCTACCTCTGCGGAAGCACAGTTCCCGCTCAGCCCAGTCAAAACTGTTCGCTGCTCTGGCAACCCAATGGTGGAACAAGCTCCCTCACGACGCCAGGACAGCGGAGTCACTCACCACCTTCCGGAGACACTTGAAACCCTACTTCTTTAAGGAATACCTGGGATAGTATAAAAGTAATCCTTCTACCCCCCCCCCCCAAATAAATAAATAAATAAATAATAATAATATATATATATATATATATATATATATATATATACATAAAATAAATTTAAAAAAACAAATAAAAAATATTGTTAAAAAAATTAATATATATATACATTTTAGCAGACACTCTTAACCAGAGCGACTTATATAAAAGAAATGAAAATTAAAAATATTAGAAAAATATAAACAAATAATTTGTAAAGTGGTTGTCCCACTGGCTATCATAAGGTGAATGCACCAATTTGTAAGTCGCTCTGGATAAGAGCGTCTGCTAAATTACGTAAATGTAAATGTAAATGTCTCTTCTTCTTATTGGTGTCCTTTAGTAGTGGTTTCTTTGCAGCAGTTTTACCATGAAGGCCTGATTCACACAGTCCCCTCTGAACATTTGATGTTGAGATGTGTCTGTGACCTGAACTCTGTGAAGCATTTATTTGGGCTGCAATTTCTGAGGCTGGTAACTCTAATTAACTTATCCTCTGCAGCAGAGGTAACTCTGGGTCTTCCATTCCTGTGGCGGTCCTCATGAGAGCCAGTGTCATCATAGCGCTTGATGTTTTTTGCGACTGCACTTGAAGAAACTTTAAAAGTTATTGAAATGTTCTGTATTGACTGATCTTAATGTCTTAAAGTAATGATGGACTGCCGTTTCTCTTTGCTTATTTGAGCTTGCCATAATATGGACTTGGTCTTTTACCAAATAGGGCTATCCCCCCCCCCCACCTTGTCACAACACAACTGATTGGCTCAAATGCATTAAGAATGAAAGAAATTCCACAAATTAACTTTTAAGAAGGCACACATGTTAATTGAAATGCATTCCAGGTGACTACCTCATGAAGCAGGTTGAGAGAATGCCAAGAGTGTGCAAAGCTGTCATCAAGGCAAAGGGTGGCTATTTGAAGAATCTCAAATATAAAATATATGTTGATTTGTTTAACACTTTTTACTGCATGATTCCATATGTGTTATTTCATAGTTTTGATGTGTTCACTATTATTCTACAACGTAGAAAATAGTAAAAATAAAGAAAAACCCTTGAATGAGTAGGTGTGTCCAAACTTTGGACTGGTAGTGTGTATACAGCGGGGAGAACAAGTATTTGATACACTGCCGATTTTGCAGGTTTTCCTACTTACAAAGAGCATGTAGGAAAACCTGCAAAATCGGCAGTGTATCAAATACTTGTTCTCCCCACTGTATATACAGTGAGGGAAAAAAGTATTTGATCCCCTGCTGATTTTGTTTGTTTGCCCACTGACAAAGAAATGATCAGTCTATAGTTTTAATGGTAGGTTTATTTGAACAGTGAGAGACAGAATAACAACAAAAAAATCCAGAAAAACGCATGTAAAAAATGTTATAAATTGATTAGCATTTTAATGAGGGAATCAAGTATTTGACCCCCTCTCAATCAGAAAGATTTCTGGCTCCCAGGTGTCTTTTATACAGGTAACAAGCTGAGATTAGGAGCACACTCTTAAAGGGAGTACTCCTAATCTCAGCTTGTTACCTGTATAAAAGACACCTGTCCACAGAAGCAATCAATCAATCAGATTCCAAACTCACCACCATGGCCAAGACCAAAGAGCTCTCCAAGGATGTCAGGGGCAAGATTGTAGACCTACACAAGGCTGGAATGGGCTACAAGACCATCGCCAAGCAGCTTGGTGAGAAGGTGTCAACAGTTGGTGCGATTATTCTCAAATGGAAGAAACACAAAAGAACTGTCAATCTCCTCGGCCTGGGGCTCCATGCAAGATCTCACCTCATGGAGTTGCAATGATCATGAGAACGGTGAGGAATCAGCCCAGAACTACACGGGAGGATCTTGTCAATGATCTCAAGGCAGCTGGGACCATAGTCACCAAGAAAACAATTGTTAACACACTACGCCATGAAGGACTGAAATCCTGCAGCGCCCGCAAGAGGAGAACTGGGTGAAAGTGTTGTGGTCAGATGAGACCAAAATCGAGCTCTTTGGTATCAACTCAACTCGCCGTGTTTGGAGGAGGAGGAATGCTGCCTATGACCCCAAGAACACCATCCCCACCGTCAAACATGGAGGTGGAAACTTTATGCTTTGGGGGTGTTTTTCTGCTAAGGGGACAGGACAACTTCACCGCATCAAATGACGATGGACGGGGCCATGTACCGTCAAATCTTAGGTGAGAACCTCCTTCCCTCAGCCAGGGCATTGAAAATGGGTCGTGGATGGGTATTCCAGCATGACAATGACCCAAAACACACGGCCAAGGCAACAAAGGAGTGGCTCAAGAAGAAGCACATTAAGGTCCTGGAGTGGCCTAGCCAGTCTCCAGACCTTAATCCCATAGAAAATCTGTGGAGGGAGCTGAAGGTTCGAGTTGCCAAACGTCAGCCTCGAAACCTTAATGACTTGGAGAAGATCTGCAAAGAGGAGTTGAACAAAATCCCTCCTGAGATGTGTGAAAACCTGGTGGCCAACTACAAGAAACGTCTGACCTCTGTGATTGCCAACAAGTACTAAGTAATGTTTTGCAGAGGGGTCAAATACTTATTTCCCTCATTAAAATGCAAATCAATTTATGACATTTTTTACATGCGTTTTTCTTGATTTTGTTGTTGTTATTCTGTCTCTCACTGTTCAAATAAACCTACCATTAAAATTATAGACTGATCATGTCTTTGTCAGTGGGCAAATGTACAAAATCAGCAGGGGATCAAATACTTTTTTCCCTCACTGTATATATACATTACATGAGTATGTGGACACCTGCTCGTCGAACATCTCATTCCAAAATCATGGGTATTATTTTGGAGTTGGTCCCCCCTCTGCTGTTGTAACAGTCTCCACTCTTCTGGGAAGGCTTTCCGCTAGATGCTGGAACATTGCTGCGGGGACTTGCTTCCATTCAGCCACAAAGGCATTAGTGAGGTCGGGCACTGATGTTGGGCAATTAGGCCTGGCTCACAGTCGGCGTTCCAATTCATCCCAAAGGTGTTCGATGGGGTTGAGGTCAGGGCTCTCTGCAGGCTGACCACTCGCGACTGAGTCGTTGTTGATCCTAGACGTTTCCACTTCACAATAACAGCACTTACAGTTGACCGGGGCAGCTCTAGGAGGGCAGAAATTTGACAAACTGACTTGTTGGGAAAGGTAGCATCATATGACGGTGCCACGTTGAAAGTCACTGAGCTCTTCAGTAAGGCCATTCTACTGCCAATGTTTGTCTATGGAGATTGCATGGCTGTGTGCTTCATTGTATACACCTGTCAGCAACGGGTGTGGCTGAAATAGCCAAATCCACTAATTTGAATGGGTGTCCACATAACTTTGTATATAAAGTGTATTTACAACTATAATGACAGCATACATAACATGCTGATATATTGATACACATGATACCCCTCTGAAAGACTTCGACACCATACAACAAAACAACTTGTGTTCTGGTGTATGGTGTATTGAAGGACAGTTGCAGTCCACTGATGAATAATCCTATTGTAGCCTACATGCCCTTTGACCCATATCACTGAAATAGCCGAAACCACTCATTTAAAGGGGTGTCCACATACTTTTGCATATTCAGAAAGTATTCAGACCCCTTCACTTTTTCCACATTTTGTTATTCTAAAATGGATTAAATTGTTTTTTTCCTCATCAATCTACACACAATACCCCATAATGACAAAACAAAAACAGGTTTTTAGAAATAAAAAAACAAAACTGAAATATCACATTTACCTAAGTATTCAGACCCTTTACTCAGTACATTGTTGAAGCACCTTCGGCAGCGATTACAGCCTTGAGTCTTCTTGGTATGACGATACATGCTTGGCACACCTGTATTTGGGGAGTTTCTCCCATTTTACTCTGCAGATCCGTTCAAGCTGTGCATAGGGTTGTTGTCCTGTTGGAAGGTAAACCTTCGCCCCAGTCTGAAGTCCTGAGCGCTCTGGAGCAGGTTTTCATCAAGGATCTCTGTATTTTGCTTCGTTCATCTTTAAATAAGGTATTTCTGTATTTATTTTTATTAGATTTGCAAACATTTCTAAAAACCTGTTTTCACTTTGTCATTATGGGGTATTGTGTGTTGATTGATGAGGGAAAAAATGTAGTTAATCAATTTTAGAATAAGGCGTAACAAAATGTGGAAAAAGTCAAGGGATCTGAATACTTTCTGAATGCGCATGTAAAGTGAGTAAAACAGTATGTAAACATTATTACAGTAAACAGTGTTCAATGACTATATACAGTGCCTTGCAAAAGTATCCCCCTTGGCGTTTTTCCTATTTTGTTGCATTACAACCTGTAATTTAAATTGATATTTATTTGGATTTCATGTAATGGACATACACAAAATAGTCCAAATTGGTGAAGTGAAATGAAAAAAGTACAGATCAGGGTTGGGTTATAAAAAAATATCAGAAACTTTGAACATCCCACGGAGCACCATTAAATCCTTTATTAAAAAATGGAAAGAATGTGGCACCACAACAAAACCGCCAAGAGTGGGCCGCCCACCAAAACTCACGGACCAGGCAAGGAGGGCATTGATCAGAGAGGCAACAAAGAGACCAAAGATAACCCTGAAGGAGCTGCAAAGCTCCACAGCGGAGATTGGAGTATCTGTCCATAGGACCACTTTAAGCCGTACACTCCACAGAGCTGGGCTTTACGGAAGAGTGGCCAGACAAAAGCCATTGCTTAAAGAAAAAAACAAGCAAACATGTTTGGTGTTCACCAAGAGGCATGTGGGAGACTCCCCAAACATATGGACTAAGGTACTCTGGTCAGATGAGACTAAAATTGAGCTTTTTGGCCATCAAGGAAAACGCTATGTCTGGCGCAAACCCAACACCTCTCATCACCCCGAGAACACCATCCCCACAGTGAAGCATGGTGGTGGCAGCATCATGCTGTTGGGGTGTTTTTCATCGGCAGGGACCGGAAAAATGGTCAGAATTGAAGGAATGACGGATGGCGCTAAATACTGGGGAATTCTTGAGGGAAATCTGTTTCAGTCTTCCAGAGATTTGAGACTGGGACATACTGCTAAAGCAACTCTCGAGTGGTTTAAGTGGAAACATTTAAATGTCTTGGAATGGCCTAGTCAAAGCCCAGACCTCAATCCAATTGAGAATCTGTGTTATGACTTAAGGATTGCTGTACACCAGCGGAACCCATCCAACTTGAAGGAGCTGGAGCAGTTTTGCCTTGAAGAATGGGCAAAAATCCCAGTGGCTAGATGTGCCAAGCTTATAGAGACATACCCCAAGAGACTTGCAGCTGTAATTGCTGCAAAAGGTGGCTCTACAAAGTATTGACTTTGGGGGGTGAAGAGTAATGCACGCTCAAGTTTTCTGTTTTTTTGTCTTATTTCTTAGGCATGTTGTGTAAATCAAATGATACAAACCCCCCAAAAATCAATTTAAATTCCAGGTTGTAAGGCAACAAAATAGGAAAAATTCCAAGGGGGGTCAATACTTTCGCAGTCTCTAAGGTGCAGAGTAGAGTACCGGTTGGTAGCTTCCTAGTAACAGTGACTAAGTTCAGGGTACAGGGCAGAGGCCGTCTAGTGGTGACTATTTTTATTAAAAGTCTGATGGCCTGGAGATAGAAGCTGTTTTTCAGTCTCTCTGTCCAAGCTTTGATGCACCTGTACTGTCTCTGCCTTCTAGATGGTAGGCCATGGCTCGGATGGCTGAGATCCTTGATCTTCTTGGCCTTCCTGTGACTCCGGATGCTATAGATGTCCTGGAGGGTAGGCAGTGTGCCCCCGGGCTAACTGCACCACCCTCTGGAGACCCCTGCGGTTGCGGATGGTGCAATTGCCATGCCAGGTGGTGATACAGCCCTACAGAATGCTCTCAATGGTGCATCTGTAGAAATGTGTGAGGGTCTTAGGGGCCAATCCGAATTTCTTCAGCCTCCTGAGGTTGAAGAGGCACTGTTGCGCCTTCTTCACCACCCTGTCTGTGTGGATGGACCATTTTCGGGTTGTCAGTGATGTGCACCCTGTCGATGTGGATGGGGGCGTGCTCCCTCTGCTGTCTCCTGAAGTCCAGGATATTTTCCTTCATTTTGTTGACGTTGAGGGAGGAGGTTATTTTCCTGGCACCGCTCCACCAGGGCCCTCACCTCCTCCCTGTAGGCTGTCTCTCTGTTGCCTACCACTGTTGTGTCATCTCCAAACTTGATGATCGAGTTGGAAACATGTGTGGCCACGCAGTCATGGGTGAACAAGGAGTACAGCAGGGGGCTGAGCACACACCCTTGTGGGGCCCCTGTGTAGCGTAGCTGAGGTGTTCTTGCCTATCTTCACCACCAGGGGGCGGTACGTCAGGATGTCCAGGACGCAGTTGCACAGGGCGTGGTTCAGACCCAGGGCTCCCAGCTTAGCGATGAGCTTGGAGGGCACTATGGTGTTGAAGGCTGAGCTGTAGTCGATGAACAGCATTCTTACGTTGGTATTCCTCTTGTCCAAATCAAATCAAATCAAATGGTATTGGTCACATTCACGCATTTAGCAGATGTTATTGCGGGTGTAGTGAAATGCAGATGGGATAGGGCAGTGTGCAGTGCGATGGTAATTGCGTCATCCTTGGATCTGTTGGGGCGGTATGCAAATTGTAGTGGGTCTAGGGCAGGGGCCTCAAACCTTTTCTAGCATGAGATACTTTTTTAAAAAATGTACGTCGTTAGCTAAAAAAATTTTTTCTAGCTTTCAGAGGCACAATCTTCTCTTCTCCTCTCTTCCCTGGGTCCTTAATGTACAAGTAAGGGATAATCGACGAGGGGCTATGAGTTCTGTGGAAAATAATGAATGATGTGAAAGGTGTGTTTCATGACGTGCCAGCGGAGTGGAACTGATTTATTATTTTCCAGAGAACGCATAGAGCCCCTCGTCGATTATCCCTTTTACACCACGGCTATAATTTAACACGTTTGCCACTAGAAATGTGTTCATTTTCGGGTAGAAATGTGTTCAACATCCACTGAAGTAGCTAGCAAGTTTACTAGATAGTTACAGTAGTTGCCGTGGGAATCAAACAGACTTGCTAGTTTAGCTAACCAAACCATCAGTCCTAGCTTGCTATTATGAAAATCGAATTCAACAATACCAATACTGTTTTCAATTCAACTTTCGTGTTCAAAAGCAGCTTAAACAAAAAATGTAAAAATGAACTATAGCCATTCTATCGTGCAAATATGCTGTGAGTATAGGGAAATAATGCACGCTCTAGAATGCCCTTCAAGCCAATCAAAAAGGAGTATTCAACAATACCATGGTATAAGAGAAAGTAGTGCAGTATGTTTTCTGTCAATATACTTGGTAACATAATGGTTAATAAACAACTCTAAGGGGGGCCCTATAAAATCAGTAATTATGTTTTCTCCGTTTTATTTTTCCTGGTTGTACATTTTGTTTAGTTTTTCACCCTCAAAATACTTCTGCCAGGTAAGCCTACTTTGCTGTTGACCTATAATTGAGAAGGTTTTGGGGAAAGTATTTCTGTCAACCAACAAGATGGTTATCACATCAACTGGCTACACATGGAGTGATAGACAAACGCCTTCACCACACAGACAGACTGGGGCAATATTGCTGTTAATTAATTGGCAGATATTGTGTTAGGTTTGGCTTTTTAAGCCAATAGTGGCTAACCAGGGGTGGGATACTGTCAATGTTGCGTTGATTAGATTGTCGCTGGGAGTTTGCGGTGTCTGATACTTGTGAAATTTGTTTATGACAGTTTGCGGTGGAACGCGTGAAAATTAAATGTACTTTCGTGATTGATCTGTTGAAGACCCCTGGTCCAGGGTGTCGTAAGGTGGAGGTTATATGATCCTTAACTAGCCTCTCAAAGCACTTCATGATGACAAAAGTGAGTGCTACCAGGCAATAGTCATTTAGTTCAATTACCTTTGCTTTCTTGGGTACAGGAAAAATGGTGGACATCTTGAAGCAAATGGGGACAACAAATCAAATCAAATCGAATTTTATTGGTCACATACACGTGTTTAGCAGATGTTATTGCGGGTGTGGTGAAATGCTTGTGCATGCAACAGACTGGGATAGGGAGCGATTGCATGTTTCCGTAAACACTCCAGCCAGTTGGTCTGCACATGCTATGAGGAAGCGGCTTGGGATGCCTTCTTGGCCGGCAACCTTGCGAGGGTTAACACGCTCACAGTCCTTGTGAGTGGCGGTGGCCCGCGGCGGCGGTACTGTGTTTTTCTCGAAGCAGGTGAAGAAGGCATTTAGCTTGTATGGGAGCAAGGTGTCAGTGATTGTCTGGAGTCTCTGCCACATACGTTTCGTGTCTGAGCCGTTGAATTGAGACTCCATTTTGTCCCTGTACTGTAGTTTTGCCTCTAATTGCCTTTCAGAGGTCATAGCTGGTCTGTTTGTACACGTCCACCTTCCCAGAAACCTTGCCGTGGTTAAATGCTGTGGTTCGCGCTTTCAGTTTTGCATGAATGCGGCCATCTATCCACGGTTTTTGGTTTGGATAAGTTCTAATCATCACAGTGGCAACAACATCCTCTATGCACTTCCAAATGAACTCAGTCACTGAGTCAGTGTATACGTCGATACTGTTCTCAGAGGCAACCCGGAATATATCCCAGTCTGCGTGATTAAAACAATCTTGAAGCATAGACTCCGATTAGACAGACTGACATTGATCAGTCCTTACCACGGGTACTTCCTGTTGAAGTTTCTGCCTATAGGAGGAGCAAAATGGAGGCGTGATCTGATTTGCCATCCTGGAAGGGGGAGTAGCAATGGTCAAGAGTGCTCAATGTGCGAGTAGCACAGGAGATGTGTTGATAAAACTTCAGTTAAGTTTTCCACAGATTTCCTTTATTAAAATCCCCAGCTACAGTAAGTGCGGCCTCAGGATATGCGGTTTCCAGTTTTCACAAAGTCCAGTGTAGTTCCTTGAGAGCCGTCGCGGTGTCGGTTTGGGGGGGGGGGGGGTAGGGGGGGGGGGGGAATGTACACGCCAGTGATGATGACTGAAGATAATTCTCACGGGAGGTAATGCGGTCAACATTTGATGGTGAGGTATTCCAGATTGGGAGAACAAAAGGACTTGAGTTCCTGGACGTTAGCACAATCACACCATGAGTAGCATAGCCTAATGCCATCTATGTCAATGATGACTGATGAAGAGAAAACCCAGATAATACGTTCTAATCTGATAGACCGTTTGTATACATGGTACATGGTCTGCTCTATAGTACCCATGTGTCTGTTTCATAACCCTAACTCTAACCCAAACTCATGGGTTTTATAGTACAACCAGAGCCCACGGGAGGCGAGGGCACATGGCTCAGTGTCTCCTGCAGTGTGAGTTAACAGAAGAGCCATCCTTCTGGCTCAGTGTCTCCTGCAGTCTGTGAGTTTTCACAAGAGCCATCCTTCTGGCTCAATGTCTCCTGCAGTGTGTGAGTTAACAGAATAGCCATCCTTCTGGCTCAGTGTCTCCTGCAGTGTGTGAGTTAACACAAAAGCCTGTCTGTCTCCTCCCACAACGGGTTCCTCTCACTCTCTTACCATGGTGCTCTCATCAGTCGATCAATCCGATGAGCAGAGTCCCTCTCGCTCTCTCTCTGACTAGCTTGGAGTGCCCTAAGCTCGGTGCCTTGGGTCTGTACTCCTCCCTGTAGAACTGGTTCCTAGATTTCCTGACGGGCCGACCCCAGGTGGTGAGGGTAGGCAACAACACCTCCGCCACTTACATTTTAATTGTTTGACATTTAGGAGTTATAGTACATAAGCATTGCTCTGCGCCCACTATAACACCTGCTAAAATGTGTACGCCAAACAATAAACTTTGATTTGATTCTCTCTCTCTCTCTCTCTCTCTCTCTCTTGCTCTCTCTCTCTCTCTCTCTCTCTCTCTCTCTCTCTCTCTCTCTCTCTCTCTCTCTCTCTCTCTCTCTCTCTCTCTCTCTCTCTCTCTCTCTCTCTCTCTCTCTCTCTCTCTCTCTCTCTCTCTCTCTCTCTCTCTCTCTCCTAAAAAACAGCCACTATTACAACTTTCACCCCTCTGGGTGCTTCACCCCTGTTCACCTTCCCCTTAATGTGGCAAAACCTGCAGATCAATAAGGCCCCATGTTGAAAGATGTTGTGATGCCTGTTCTCATGGTCCACCTCTTAATTGTCTGGCTCTACACAGGAGATGGATGTGTGCTTGGCCAGACACACATTCACACACACACACACACACACACACACACACACACACAGCGCAGGTATACACACTTTCACACACACACACAGCACAGATACACACACTCTCACACACACACAAGCATACTCACACACAGCACAGATAGACACAGCACAGACACACCCACACAGCGCAGACACACACACACGCACACTCACACACAGCACAGATACACACACCACAGATACACACAGACACACTGACACACACACACAGCATTGGGCAGGCGGCGGAGGCAGAGGTCAGGAGACTAGAGAGGAGAGGAGGCAGGGGGTAGGAGACTAGAGAGGAGGGGAGGGGAGGCAGGGGGTAGGAGACTAGAGAGGAGGGGAGGCAGGGGGTAGGAGACTAGAGAGGAGGGGAGGGGAGGCAGGGGGTAGGAGACTAGAGAGGAGAGGAGGCAGAGGTCAGGAGACTAGAGAGGAGGGGAGGGGAGGCAGGGGGTAGGAGACTAGAGAGGAGGGGAGGCAGGGGGTAGGAGACTAGAGAGGAGGGGAGGCAGGGGGTAGGAGACTAGAGAGGAGAGGAGGGGAGGCAGGGGGTAGGAGACTAGAGAGGAGGGGAGGCAGGGGGTAGGAGACTAGAGAGGAGGGGAGGCAGGGGGTAGGAGACTAGAGAGGAGAGGAGGCAGGGGGTAGGAGACTAGAGAGGAGAGGAGGGGAGGCAGGGGGTAGGAGACTAGAGAGGAGGGGAGGCAGGGGGTAGGAGACTAGAGAGGAGGGGAGGCAGGGGGTAGGAGACTAGAGAGGAGGGGAGGGGAGGCAGGGGGTAGGAGACTAGAGAGGAGGGGAGGCAGGGGGTAGGAGACTAGAGAGGAGAGGAGGCAGGGGGTATGAGACTAGAGAGGAGGGGAGGGGAGGCAGGGGGTAGGAGACTAGAGAGGAGGGGAGGGGAGGCAGGGGGTAGGAGACTAGAGAGGAGGGGAGGCAGGGGGTAGGAGACTAGAGAGGAGGGGAGGCAGGGGGTAGGAGACTAGAGAGGAGAGGAGGCAGGGGGTAGGAGACTAGAGAGGAGGGGAGGGGAGGCAGGGGGTAGGAGACTAGAGAGGAGGGGAGGCAGGGGGTAGGAGACTAGAGAGGAGGGGAGGCAGGGGGTCGGAGAGAGGAGGGGAGGCAGGGGGTAGGAGACTAGAGAGGAGGGGAGGCAGGGGGTAGGAGACTAGAGAGGAGGGGAGGGGAGGCAGGGGGTAGGAGAGAGGAGGGGAGGCAGAGGGTAGGAGACTAGAGAGGAGGGGAGGCAGAGGGTAGGAGACTAGAGAGGAGGGGAGGCAGGGGGTAGGAGACTAGAGAGGAGAGGAGGGGAGGCAGGGGGTCGGAGACTAGAGAGGAGGGGTGGCAGAGGGTAGGAGACTAGAGAGGAGGGGAGGCAGGGGGTAGGAGAGAGGAGGGGAGGCAGGGGGTAGGAGACTAGAGAGGAGGGGAGGCAGGGGGTAGGAGACTAGAGAGGAGGGGAGGGGAGGCAGGGGGTAGGAGAGAGGAGGGGAGGCAGGGGGTAGGAGACTAGAGAGGAGGGGAGGCAGGGGGTAGGAGACTAGAGAGGAGAGGAGGGAGGCAGGGGGTAGGAGACTAGAGAGGAGAGGAGGGGAGGCAGGGGGTAGGAGACTAGAGAGGAGAGGAGGGGAGGCAGGGGGTAGGAGACTAGAGAGGAGGGGAGGCAGGGGGTAGGAGACTAGAGAGGAGGGGAGGGGAGGCAGGGGGTAGGAGACTAGAGAGGAGGGGAGGGGAGGCAGGGGGTAGGAGACTAGAGAGGAGAGGAGGCAGAGGGTAGGAGACTAGAGAGGAGGGGAGAGTGGACAAATCAGTAGTAGAAGATCAAAAGGATTCACATCACAGTGTTGTTGTTGTTGATTTGTCTTATTTTTGTTGTTGTTGTGTTGTTGTGTTGTTGTTGTGTTATTGTTGTTGTTGTTGTGTTATAGTTGTTGTTGTTGTGGTTGTGTTGTTGTTGTTGTGTTGTTGTGGTGTTATGTTGTTGTGTTGTCGTTGTTGTGTTGTGTTGTTGTGTTGTTGTGTTGTTGTGTTGTTGTTGTGTTGTTGTTGTGTTGTTGTGGTGTTGTTGTGTTGTTGTTTTGTGTTGTTGTGGTGTTTTTGTGTTGTTGTTGTGGTGTTGATGTGTTGTTGTTGTGGTGTTGTTGTGGTGTTGTGTTGTGTTGTTGTGTTGTAGCAAGGACTCCAGAGGAAGTGAGTAACATTTGAAAAATGTAACATTTAAAAAAGTTGCTGACACTGTTGAACACTAATTTGGTGTGTCTACATGATAGAGAAATTATATTTAAATATAATTAAAATAATTAAAACAAGTGAAGGTTATCAATGTCTAATGTATTGTCTGTTTAAGCTCTAAACTGCCTCCCTAGAGAGAGAGAGAGAGAGAGAGAGAGAGAGAGAGAGAGAGAGAGAGAGAGAGAGAGAGAGAGAGAGAGAGAGAGAGAGAGAGAGAGAGAGAGAGACAGAGGAAAAAATTATAAAGAAAGTCTCTGTCTACAGTAACATGCTGCCCTTATCTACAGTAACAGGCTGCCTCTGTCTACAGTAACGGGCTGCCTCTGTCTACAGTAACGGGCTGCCTCTGTCTACAGTAACGGGCTGCCTCTATCTACAGTAACGGGCTGCCTCTGTCTACAGTAACGAGCTGCCTCTGTCTACAGTAACATGCTGCCTCTGTCTACAGTAACGGGCTGCCTCTGTCAACAGTAACGGGCTGCCTCTGTCAACAGTAACATGCTGCCTCTGTCTACAGTAACATGCTGCCTCTGTCAACAGTAACGGGCTGCCTCTGTCTACAGTAACGGGCTGCCTCTGTCTACAGTAACATGCTGCCTCTATCTGCAGTAACATGCTGCCTCTATCTACAGTAACGGGCTGCCTCTGTCAACAGTAACGGGCTGCCTCTGTCTACAGTAACATGCTGCCTCTGTCTACAGTAACGGGCTGCCTCTGTCTACAATAACAGGCTGCCTCTGTCTACAGTAACGGGCTGCCTCTGTCTACAGTAACAGGCTGCCTCTGTCTACAGTAACAGGCTGCCTCTGTCTACAGTAACAGGCTGCCTCTGTCTACAGTAACGGGCTGCCTCTGTCTACAGTAACAGGCTGCCTCTGTCAACAGTAACGGGCTGCCTCTGTCTACAGTAACGGGCTGCCTCTGTCTACAGTAACATGCTGCCTCTATCTGCAGTAACATGCTGCCTCTATCTACAGTAACGGGCTGCCTCTGTCAACAGTAACGGGCTGCCTCTGTCTACAGTAACAGGCTGCCTCTGTCTACAGTAACAGGCTGCCTCTGTCTACAGTAACAGGCTGCCTCTGTCTACAGTAACGGGCTGCCTCTGTCTACAGTAACAGGCTGCCTCTGTCTACAGTAACAGGCTGCCTCTGTCTACAGTAACAGGCTGCCTCTGTCTACAGTAACGGGCTGCCTCTGTCTACAGTAACAGGCTGCCTCTGTCTACAGTAACGGGCTGCCTCTGTCTACAGTAACAGGCTGCCTCTGTCTACAGTAACAGGCTGCCTCTGTCTACAGTAACGGGCTGCCTCTGTCTACAGTAACGGGCTGCCTCTGTCTACAGTAACGGGCTGCCTCTATCTACAGTAACAGGCTGCCTCTGTCTACAGTAACATGCTGCCTCTATCTACAGTAATGGGCTGCCTCTGTCAACAGTAACGGGCTGCCTCTGTCAACAGTAACAGGCTGCCTCTGTCTACAGTAACAGGCTGCCTCTGTCTACAGTAACGGGCTGCCTCTGTCTACAGTAACAGGCTGCCTCTGTCTACAGTAACAGGCTGCCTCTGTCTACAGTAACGGGCTGCCTCTGTCTACAGTAACATGCTGCCTCTGTCTACAGTAACAGGCTGCCTCTGTCTACAGTAACAGGCTGCCTCTGTCTACAGTAACATGCTGCCTCTGTCTACAGTAACAGGCTGCCTCTGTCTACAGTAACAGGCTGCCTCTGTCTACAGTAACATGCTGCCTCTGTCTACAGTAACGGGCTGCCTCTGTCTACAGTAACATGCTGCCTCTGTCTACAGTAACAGGCTGCATCTGTCTACAGTAACAGGCTGCCTCTGTCTACAGTAACATGCTGCCTCTGTCTACAGTAACATGCTGCCTCTGTCGGTGGGAATCGTGTGATTCGCAGCAGCATCCGCAGCAGCAGCTCAGAGCTCATTGTGCCGTATAGAGATGGGGTGAGCAGAGGATCAATAGGTTTACTATGGCCCCTGGCCAGTGGCTATTTTACTGGCATGATGTTGCTTCCAAGCCCAGAGCTCTGGCTCCACTCATCAATACTCTCATTCCAGCAGCCTCTGGGCCCACAGCAACAACAGTAATCACATTTTTTTTTTTTGTAGGTCTAACACTCTCCCTGGCAAGGTTATAGTTCTCTAGCCTGGTCCTATGTTGAACTGTAAACAGCCTGGGAGGTTGGGTCCTATGTTGAACTGTAAACATCCTTTATTTGTTTTATAAATTAGCAAACATTTCTAAAAACCTGTTTTGTCTTTGTCATTATGGGGTATTGTGTGTAGATTAATGAGGAACATTTTATATGTAATCCATTTTAGAATAAGGCTGTAACGTAACAAAATGTGGAAAAAGTGAAGTGGTCTGAATACTTTCCGAATGCACTGTATAAACCTACACTACCAGTCAAAAGTTTGGACACACCTACTCGTTCAATGGTTTTTCTAGATTTTTACTATTTTTTACATTGTAGAATAACAGTGAACACATCAAAACTATGAAATAACACATATGGAATCATGTAGTAACCAAAAAACTGTTAAACAAATCAAAATATATTTTATATTTGAGATTCTTCAAATAGCCACCCTTTGCTTGATGACAGCTTTGCACACTCTTGGCATTCTCTCAACCAGCTTCATGAGGTAGTCAACTGGAATGCATTTCAATGAACAGGTTTACCTTCTTAAAAGTTAATTCGTGGAATTTCTTTCCTTCTTAATGCATTTGAGCCAATCAGTTGTGTTGTGACAAGTTAGGGGAGGGTATACAGAAGAAAGCCCTATTTGGTAAAAGACCAAGTCCATATTATGGCAAGATCAGCTCAAATAAGCAAAGAGAAACGACAGTCCATCATTACTTTAAGACAGAAAGGGCAATCAATACGGAAAATTAAAATAACTTTTAAAGTTTCTTCAAGTGCAGTCGCAAAAACCATCAAGCGCTATGATGAAACTGGCTGTCATGAGGACCGTCACAGGAATGGAAGACCCAGAATTACCTCTGCTGCAGAGGATAAGTTCATTAGAGTTACCAGCATCAGAAATTGCAGCCCAAATAAATGCTTTACAGAGTTCAAGTAACAGACGCATCTCAACATCAACTGTTCAGAGGAGACTGTGTGAATCAGGCCTTCATGGTCGAATTGCTGCAAAGAAACGAGCATTGGACATTAGACCGGTCGAAAATGCATACTTTTGGTTCCAACCGCTGTGTCTTTGTGAGACACGGTGTGGGTGAACGGATGATCTCCACATGTGTATTTCCCACCGTAAATCATGGAGGAGGAGGTGTTATTGTGTGGGGGTGCTTTGCTGGTGAGACTGTATGTGATTTATTTAGAATTCAAGGCACACTTAACCAGCATGGCTACCACAGCATTCTGCAGCGGTACGCAATCCCATCTGGTTTGGGCTTAGTGGGACTATCATTTGGTTTTCAACAGGACAATGACCCAACACACCTCCAGGCTGTGTAAGGGCTATTTTACCAAGAAGGAGAGTGATGGAGTGCTGCATCAGATGACCTGGCCTCCACAATCCCCCAACCTCAACCCAATTGAGATGGTTTGGGATGAGTCGGACAGCAGAGTGAAGGAAAAGCAGACAACAAGTGCTCAGCATATGTGGGAACTCCTTCAAGACTATTGGAAAACCATTCCAGGTGAAGCTGGTTGAGAGAATGCCAAGAGTGTGCAAAGCTGTCATCAAGGCAAAGGGTGGCTATTTGAAGAATCTCAAATATACAATATGTTTTGATTTGTTTAACGCTTTTTTGGTTTCTACGTGATTCCATATGTGTTATTTCATAGTTTTTAAGTCTTTCACTATTATTCTACAATGTAGAAATTAGTAAAAATAAAGAAAAACCCTTGAATGCGTAGGTGTGTCCAAACTTTTGACTGGTACTGTGTATATATCTATGTATACAGTGGGGGAATAAAGTATTTAGTCAGCCACCAATTGTGCAAGTTCTCCCACTTAAAAAGATAAGAGAGGCCTGTAATTTTCATCATAGGTACATGTCAACTATGACAGACAAAATGAGAAAAAATAATCACATTGTAGGATTTTTAATGATTTTATTTGCAAATTATGGTGGAAAATAAGTATTTGGTCAATAACAAAAGTTACTCAATACTTTGTTGTATACCCTTTGTTGGCAATGACACAGGTCAAACGTTTTCTGTAAGTCTTCACAAGGTTTTCACACACTGTTGCTGGTATTTTGGCCCATTCCTCCATGCAGATATCCTCTAGAGCAGTGATGTTTTGGGGCTGTCGCTGGGCAACACAGACTTTCAACTCCCTAAGATTTTCTATGGGGTTGAGATCTGGAGACTGGCTAGGCCACTCCAGGACCTTGAAATGCTTCTTACGAAGCCACTCCTTCGTTGCCCGGGCGGTGTGTTTGGGATCATTGTCATGCTGAAAGACCCAGCCACGTTTCATCTTCAATGCCCTTGCTGATGGAAGGAGGTTTTCACTCAAAATCTCACGATACATGGCCCCATTCATTCTTTCCTTTACACGGATCAGTCGTCCTGGTCCCTTTGCAGAAAAACAGCCCCAAAGTATGATGTTTCCACCCCCATGCTTCACAGTAGGTTTGGTGTTCTTTGGATGCAACTCAGCATTCTTTGTCCTCCAAACACGACGAGTTGAGTTTTTACCAAAAAGTTATATTTTGGTTTCATCTGACCATATGACATTCTCCCAATCCTCTTCTGGATCATCCAAATGCACTCTAGCAAACTTCAGACGGGCCTGGACATGTACTGGCTTAAGCAGGGGGACACGTCTCGCACTGCAGGATTTGAGTCCCTGGCGGCGTAGTGTGTTACTGATGGTAGGCTTTGTTACTTTGGTCCCAGCTCTCTGCAGGTCATTCACTAGGTCCCCCCGTGTGGTTCTGGGATTTTTGCTCACCGTTCTTGTGATCATTTTGACCCCACGGGGTGAGATCTTGCGTGGAGCCCCAGATCGAGGGAGATTATCAGTGGTCTTGTATGTCTTCCATTTCCTAAGCTCCCACAGTTGATTTCTTCAAACCAAGCTGCTTACCTATTGCAGATTCAGTCTTCCCAGCCTGGTGCAGGTCTACAATTTTGTTTCTGGTGTCCTTTGACAGCTCTTTGGTCTTGTCCATAGTGGAGTTTGGAGTGTGACTGTTTGAGGTTGTGGACAGGTGTCTTTTATACTGATAACAAGTTCAAACAGGTGCCATTAATACAGGTAACGAGTGGAGGAGTGGAGGACAGAGGAGCCTCTTAAAGAAGAGGTTACAGGTCTGTGAGAGCCAGAAATCTTGCTTGTTTGTAGGTGACCAAATACTTATTTTCCACCATAATTTGCAAATAAATTCATTAAAAATCCTACAATGTGATTTTCTGGAAAAAAAAATATCAATTTTGTCTGTCATAGTTGACGTGTAACCATGATGAAAATTACAGGCCTCTCTCATCTTTTTAAGTGGGAGAACTTGCACAATTGGTGGCTGACTAAATACTTTTTTTCCCGGGAAGGGTACCAAAAAATGTCTGCAGCATTGAAGGTCCCCAAGAACACAGTGGCCTCCATCATTCTTAAATGGAAGAAGTTTGTAACCACCAAGACTCTTCCTAGAGCTGGCCGCCCGGCCAAACTGAGCAATCGGGGAGAAGGACCTTGGTCAGGGAGGTGACCAATAACCTGATGGTCACTCTGACAAAGCTTGAGAGTTCCTCTGTGAAGATGGGAGAACCTTCCAGAAGGACAACCATCTCTGCAGCACTCCACCAATCAGGCCTTTATGGTAGAGTGGCCAGACGGAAGCCACTCCTCAGTAAAAGGCACAAAAGGCACCTAAAGACTCTCAGACCATGAGAAACAAGATTATCTGGTCTGATGAAACCAATAATCATGTCTGGAGGAAACCTGACATCATCCCTACGGTGAAGCATGGTGGTGGCAGCATCATGCTGTGGGGATGTTTTTTCAGCGGCAAGGACTGGGAGACTAGTCAGGATCAAGGCAAAGATGAATGGAGCAAAGTACAGAGAGATCCCGCTCAGGATCTCAGACTGGGCCAAGGTTCACCTTTTAACCGGACAACAACCCTAAGCACACAGCCAAGACAACGTAGGAGTGGCTTTGGGACAAGTCTCTGAACGTCCTTGAGTGGCCTAGCCAGAGCCCGGACTTGAACCCGATCGAACATCTCTGGAGAGACCTGAAAATAGCTGTTCAGCGACTCTCCCCATCCAACCTGACAGCTTGAGAGGATCTGCAGAGAAGAATGGGAGAAACTCCCCAAATACAGTTGTGCCAAGCTTGTAGCGTCATACCCAAGAAGACTCGAGGCTGTAATCGCTGCCAAAAGTGCTTCAACAAACTGCTGAGTAAAGGGTCTGAATACTTATGTAAATGTTATATTTCAGTTTTTTATTTTTTATACATTTGCTAAAAAATCTAAAAGCCTGTTTTTATTTTGTCATTATGGGGTATTGTGTGTAGATTGATGAGGGGGAAAAAAAACAATTTAATCAATTTTAGAATATGGCTGTAACATAACAAAATGTGGAAAAAGTCAAGGGGTCTGAATACCTTCCGAATGCACTGTATATTCCTGACTGGCCTATTATCATTAGTTATACCCGGTTATCTCTGTCAATGAGCCACATCATCTGTAGATAGCACACACACACACACACACTCACACACACACACACACACACACACACACACACACACACACACACACACACACACACACACACACACACACACACACACACACACACACACACACACACACACACACACACACACACACACACACACACACACACACACACACACACACACACACACACACACACACACACACACACACACACACACACTCTGTGACAATCAGTCCCCCTGGCCCCTTCTGGGTGTGTTACCACTGCAAATCAATCTTTTTAGAAATGGCTGAAAATGGACCCGGGATATGATCTATCAAATCGAGCATGATTAATTAAGCTATAATAGAATATCATGCACTGGACAATCACCCGCAAGGGCTTTGGGATGGGACAGAGAGTGTGTGTGTGTGTGTGTGTGTGTGTGTCAGACTGTTAGGGTTTTGGGATGAGAGAGAGAGAGGGAAGCATAGCATGTTACAAATTAACCTGAGGTAGCTAGCTACACACTCCATCCTCCATCTGATTGAAACCCGTACATAGTAGGCCTACTGGTGAATCCAGGTTTAACGCAAAACATTAAGAACACCTGCTCTTTCCATGACAGACTGACCAGGTAAATCCAGGTGAAAGCTTTGATCCCTTATTGATGTCACTTGTTAAATCCACTTCAAATCAGTGTAGATGAAGGGGAGGAGACAGGTTAAAGAAGGATTTTTAAGCCTTGAGACACTTGAGACATGGATTGTGTATGTGTGCCATTCAGAGGGTGAATGGGCAAGAAAAAATATTTAAGTGGCTTTGAACGGGGTATGTTAGTAGGTGCCAGGTTCACCGGTTTGAGTGTGTCAAGAACTGCAACGCTGCTGGGTTTTTCACGCTCAACAGTTTCTCGTTTGTATCAAGAATGGTCCACCACCCAAAGGACATCCAGCCAACTTGACACAGCTGTGGTAAGCATTGGAGTCAACATGGGAACACACAAGCACACACACAGTCGCATGCACACACGCACACACACTCACACACACTCACACACACACACACACACCACACACACACACACACACACACACACACACACACACACACACAGCGTCAGGCTAGGGCTGGTCCAGGGTTTAGGGTGTGGCCGCCCCGGGCCTTGGTAGGTCCGGATTGGCCCAGCAGCTCTAGCTCCATTAATCAGGTCTGATGACAGTGTTCAGCTCCCATGGCTCCCAGCTCAAATAAGAGCCCAGACCAGACCAGACTAGCCGATCGAGGCCCAATGTACCCTAGCTTAACTGATAGGATTTTTCCTAATCTGTAGATATCACAGCTGATATTTAATCGTCGAGGCGCCAGCAGATATTGCATCCATTCCAACCGACGAGAGGTTGCCATGGAAACGGCAGTGTCTATGTTGGTGTGCGTGCGTGTGTTGGCCGTGGCGGAGTCCGCCCCCGAGGTTGGAAAGCTGGGAGTTCAATCCCCGGCCGATTCATACCAAAGGCTGTAAAAATGGGGACTCGATGCATCTCTGCTTAGCACTCAGCATGAAGGAAATAGATTGTGGGTAAGGCCCTTTGACAGACTAGTGTCCTCTCCAGGGGGTGTCCTTGTACATCAAGCTGCCTCACGCTACAGAAACAGGAGATAGGCTCCAGCTCCTATGAACCGTTCTGCAAGGCTACTTACTTTAAAGCAGTGGAAGGGAGTTTTTAAAAAGTAGTGCACGGTAAAGGGAATAGGGTGCAATTTGGGACGCACCCTAGGCTTCATGTTGTACACAGCAGCAACACAACACGGTACAGGCCGAGTGGCCTTGTGAATAACACATTGTGAGTAGTGCGATGTGTTGATCTCGGAGCAACAGACAGATCTGTTATTTTGATTATAATTATTGTAAGGGGTGGATCAGCTTTAATATTGCAGATACATTGTGCCTTCTATCAATGTAATTGTCTGCATCTTTTCCAATCCCCCATATATTTGTTTGTAAATATATATATATATATATATATATATATATATATATATATATATATATATATATATATATAATTTTAAATATATATATATTTTTTAAAATATATTTTCCTTCTTTATTATTTTCCCCTAACCCTACCATCCCTCCCCTAATTGGAGTAAACGAATTGCTTATACATACTATATACATTTTACGGACACAGTATATTTTACACGAGTTATCTTTTGTTGTTTTTTAGTCCCATCCTTCAGCTGGACGTGTTCTTTACAGAGATGGGAGAGGCAACTCTCTGGGTCACAAGTACTCCTAAATGAATGATACTACATCGAACACATAGTATCCGAAACAGTAAAGACACACACACACAATTTGGGTTTTTACTTACAGACAAACCCCACACAAATACTATTCTGACCCTGTTACTGAGACTCAAGCTGATAACCAGTGTACACATTCACACACACAAACACAGACAGCGCTTGTAGCTAAAAGCTTGAGAAAAAAATACTATTAATAAAATTGTGACAAAATGTCTGACAAGGCGCGTCAACTGATGACTGTTGGATCAATGGAGATTCTAGTCTATAAACAGAGTGAGAAGATGAGAAGAGAGGGAGGAGAGAAGGAAGAGAGGAGGAGAGAGAGAGTAGCAGGAGAGTAGAGGAGTGGAAGGGACAGGAAAGGAGAGGAGAGAAGAGGAGTGGAGAGGAGAGGAGAGGAGAGGAGAGGAGAGGAGAGGAGAGGAGAGGAGAGGAGAGGAGAGGAGAGGAGAGGAGAGGAGAGGAGAGGAGAGGAGAGGAGAGGAGAGGAGAGGAGAGGAGAGGAGAGGAGAGGAGAGGAGAGGAGATGAGTGGAGAGGAGAGGAGAGGAGAGGAAGGGACAGGAAAGGAGAGGAGAGGAGAGGAGAGGAGAGGAGAGGAGGAGGAGAGGAGAGGAGAGGAGAGGAGAGGAGAGGAGAGGAGAGGAGATCAACGCCAGAGAGAAGACCATAGACAGTACTCCCTCTCTCCCTCTTCCTCTTTCCTCTTCTCTCCTCTCTCTCTCCTCCCTCTGCCATGTACTATTGGGAATTTCCCTGTTTTGATGAGTTTGAATCTGTATCAAAGAGCAGAGCCTTTTGCCCAGCCACTTACATTTACATTTACATTTTTAGTATTTAGCAGACGCTCTTATCCAGAGCGACTTACAGTTAGTGAGTGCATACATTTTCATACTCCTCACATTAAGCAGGAATAAAGGCAGGGGGAGGGAGAGGAAGAGAAAGGGAGAAATATATATATATATATATATATATAGAGAGAGAGAGAGAGAGAGAGAGAGAGAGAGAGAGAGAGAGAGAGAGAGAGAGAGAGAGAGAGAGAGAGAGAGAGAGAGAGAGAGAGAGAGAGAGAGAGAGAGAGAGAGAGAGAGAGAGAGAGAGAGAGAGAGAGAGAGAGAGAGGGTGAGGTGGAGGGAGTCAGAGAAATCCCAAGAACATATTCCTCATAATTAATAAATGAAAAATGTTAGTGCAGCTAATCAATAGAGTTGTTAGAGGGAATTGATCGGGCTGGGAATCTCTATTTTGCGGGTAAAAATGTTCACCCATTGAGAACAAAAGACTCTCCAGAGTACCATCTGACTGATAGACACTTAGTAGCCTGACAACCCCCCCCCGCCAATCATAGAGAGGAGGAGGGAGGGGGAGACAGAGAGAGAAAGAGAGAGTAGCCTGACCCCCCTGAACATTTAGAAGGGGAGGGAGGGGGAGAGAGAGAGAGAAAAAAAATTGAAGTAATTAATTATAATCAGCATTCAACTGATCTGTTGTACAGCCTCCATTAGAGACAAGTAAACATCATACACCTTTTTGCACTCTCCCCTACTCCTTCTCTCCCTCCTCCTTCTCTATTTTTCTCCTTCCCCTGTGAGTCTATTTTTCAGCACTCTGAAGAGAGAGAAAAAATATTGAGAAAG